>NC_049912.1:30894042-31194042 GCF_001411555.2 Juglans regia | reverse complement strand
CGTCACTGTTGACAGACTTAATTTGTTAGCCTTTTTTGACTGTCAGGCGTCTCCCTTTCATGAGCCTGCTGATTTAAGAATGGTCATTTTTCTATATTCATCTCACCTCTTTAATTGCCCTCGTTATTTGCACACTCTTCCTGTATCACCAACAGAGGTGATTTTGTTAGACAAGGGTTGCTCTAAGCCACTAAAATTCAATTTTCTATGCGTTATCAAGCATATTATTTGTTTCTATTCTCGTTGAGTCTCCTGCATGGTTCTTGAGCTAACCGTGTAATGTGAATGTTATATGGACTCGTCTTTTGCAGTGAATTCCTGGGTTGTGACAAGTTCCAAGCTAACCAGGTTTAATTGACAGTCTAAAGGTTGATTTTGGTGCTCTCTCTCTCTCTCTCTCTCTCTCTCTCTCTCTGTGTATGTTACGTATTTATATATTGACTTAAGGTTGCGTAGATATACCTTCATTCCATTTCGGTTTCGTCCTTTATTTAGCATTTCCACACTCATGGCGTATTTTGTTGCAATTTTACAGTTAATGAGGCTGATGTTGATCCTAAATGACAAAGTTGCAAAAATTATTACACGATGTGGTGGGTGAAATTTTTGAATGGACTTGCTCGGTATCCATTGTAGTAACTGCCTACCATAACGAGGATATATAAAGTTTACTTTAAATGCATAAGAGAGCCCTAACGTAAGTAAAAGCAAGGAAGCCTCTTTACACAAGGAACTCGAGCTCGTCTGGTGAGGGCAATTTCATCTACCTTGGCATCTCCTTTCTCCATTCCCATGGCTTCTCAGGATTTGATGAGGCCCAGCGGCTAACTCGCTAATTAGCTCGATCTTGTTTTTCCCACTGTTGTCATACGTAATAGAGGTTTAGGGTAGAGAGGCTTAAAACTCTGAAAGAACAAGTGAAACATATGCATGGCTTACTCAAATTACCATTAATTTAGAATCATCTACTAAAGCGACTACAGCTGCTGGGAATGTCCTGCTAAGAACATTATAACGAGGCTGCAAGAAGCCAATTTCTAACTCGCACCGTTGGCAGGCTGAGCTGCCTAATCGCACTCCTGAGGGAAAATCCATCACCGGAGCTTTTAATCTGACAGGATATTGTTAGAAGGAAAATGCTACTTTGATACCTCGTGTATATATATATATATATATATATATATATATATATATATATAATTTTTTTTCTTTAATAGTTAATGAAGTAATTATTAGTGTATTAATATTTTTTGAAAAAATATGAATAAAAAAATTGAAATAAAATGAGAAGATAAATTTGTACTAGGTGACATGTCCAATGGTCAATGTTGGACTGTAGCCTAGCACTACTCTTGTTAGAAATGGAGATCCGATCCACGACTATACCACAAAAGTCACTATGTATATAAAGCATAGCAACGATAATGCTCTCTTTCATCTCTCTCAAATGGTAAAATCTCAAATTAGATGTCTTGTTTGGTTACACAATGCAATTTCTCTCATCTCATTTATTTATTATAATTTTTTTAAATTTTTACATAAAATATAATAAATAATTTAATTTTTTAATATTTTAATATTTTTTAAATTAATATTAAAAAATTATATTTTAATAATATTTATTCAAATAAAATTGTGAAAATTTATTCTTGGTTTCATCTACGTTGGCGTCTTCTGTGTTGCTAACTTGCTGCATCTCAATCTAGCATGATTGGGAGATTCTGGTATGAAAAAATCTACATAACCTTCTATCTTTCATACACAACATATTTTTTAAATTTTATTATTTTTTTCTTTCATCAAATTTTTAATATATGAATAATGAATAGAAAAATAAAATTATTTTAAATAGAATAAACTCAAAAAAAAAATTTGAGAAAATATTAAAAAATATAAAGATTTAAAAAAAAGGTGGTGTGTGGAGGTTGGAGATGTTGTGTAACATTGCTCTTCTGGTATTTCAAAAGGGGCTGCGTCAGCCTCTCCCTCCCGAGTTTGCAGTCCAGGTCCACCCATCAGTGCAGAATTACAAATTAAAACGCGAGATAATGTCAACCAAAGACTGGGCACAAAATTTTCTCGATTGCGTAAGAGCATTGTCATTGGATTAGCCAAATGCCTTTTCATCTTCAAATTTAACAAACATAATCCATATTTGCTCCACGTTGAATTAGCTAAATTGTTTTCATCCAAACTATATGCTACAGTAAAATCATTTTTCTTTTCAAATATGAAAAGAATTATAGCAAGTCTAAAAGTATTTTTTAAGATTATTATATTATAGATATGAGATTTTTATTCATATGAGATTTTACTATCTATATATATATGAGATTATTATATTATAGATTGTTAGATTGTGAAAATAAAAATGAATATGATTTGTTGGAAGTTATTAAAGATTATGAAAATAAAATAAAAATTAATAATAAAATATAAATAATAAAAAATAATAATATTTTATTATTATAGAGAGTGTGATGATTAATCCAATATAGACTTCAAGTTTTGAATGATTAGCTAAAGGTGAAAAAGTTACATATTAGTCAAAATTTAAAGAATAGGATAGCTAATCCAATGTTAATGCTCTATAAGAGCACTGGCAAGTTGCACATCAAATTATGGCTAAAATTGTTAAAATTAATCTATATTTAACCGGTCAAAGCTTAAAACATTGAGCTTTGAGCTAAAATAAATCCATCTGATATTTTAAATTTGGCTAGTTACTGTGGCAGGATCAAATATTATTTTATTGTGTAAAATTAGCTCTGACGTACTATAGCGCTTGACTGATACTGAAAGTTGCTGATTTTGAGATATTGATTTTGAGATATTGATACAAAAATGTTGTTAATTAAAATTCTTTTATTATAAATTGTTTTTTTTTAATTAAAATCTTTTCATTATAAATTATTTTTTAATTAAAATTCTTTATTGATTAATTAATAATTCTAGAGCTCCAGCTGAGGCTCCTGCTAGAGCTCTAATATGTATTTTTATGTTTTTTTAATTATTTTTTATATAGATTTTTTTAACACTTTTAAATATTTTAAAAAAATAAAAAAAAAATTACAATATTATTAAAAAATATTTTATTAATCATGAAATAAAATAAAAAATTATTTTTTATGATTTTTTTATTTTATTTCATGATTAAATAAGTATTTTTTAATGATTTTTGTTAACTTTCTAATTAAAGAAGCGTTTTTAATGATGTTTTAAATTTATTTTATTTTTTAAAAATATTTAAAAGTGTTAAAAATATCTATATAAAAATCAATTTTAAAAATAATACATAAAAATACATGCTAGAGTTGAGAGCTGTAGCATTATCCTTGATTAATATACGGAGTCTATGCTAGATATAGAGCACTAGCATTGAATCTTTAAAATTTGATATTTTAGTTTTAAAATCTTGATATTAGATTCACTATATGCTTAAATGTCAAGATTTTAGTAACAATATATTTTTTTTCATCTTTAAATTTGAAAACTCACTATTCATACTCTATAACTATTATTTTATTTATTTAAATTATTATTTTTCAATTTTGAGCCACAATATATTTAAATTGAAAATTAAAATGTTATTATTAATAAAATAATATTATATTATTATTTTGATAAATCTAATAACTAATTCAATATAAAATTATGGATAGAGAGATTTTAAATTTATAAAAAATATATACTTTTTATTAAATTTTAAAAATAAAAATAATAAATCAAATACTAATACTCTTAATGGTTAATATTGCCAATGCTATGTTATGTTGGTGAGCGTTGGTATTTGACTGGTGAGGGTTGACTCTAGTACTGGCAGTAAGGATGTCACGATTAATAAGTTTTTTTAAAAAATTATTATCTCATATTATTTTATTTAATTATTATAATTTTTTTAACTTTTAATATAAAATAAAATAAAAAATCTAATATTTTTAAATTTTAATATAAAAATAATATTATAACAATATTTTATTTAATTTTTTAATTTTAATCCTTAATGAGCCCCGAATAACAGCAAAATATGAGAGGCATGAACATACCAAACTCGCAAACAAAATCAACCTCGCTGCAAAATCACCCCGACAAAGGCCAAAAAAAAAAAAAAAAAATCAAAATTCGATAGTTTATAATGAAATCTGTTATTTCTTGTAATAACTTTTTTTGCAAGCTAAATTAAATAAAATAATATCGAGGTTCAAAATATAATTTATCCGAATTAAAATCGCGATGATAGCTATTTCAACGTTTTAAAATGATATGTTATAGAATAAACTAGTTCAAAGACAAGTTAATACATAACCGATGTGTTATATAATCCGGTATGGGCATGATAAAATTAATAAAAAAAGAAAAAAAAGTGCATCCCATCTCTACATGGGCATGATGAATAAGCTTTAGTAACGATGGGACGGTACGTACACGCTCGGAAGAACAAAAAAACAAGACAAAAGATTCGAAATCAAAATGGGATTGCGGCTACTATAGGCTATATAGGGGGAGACGATGGAGCATATGCCAAAATAAACTAACAAACAAAACACTGATACGGCTTCAGTATTCCTTCCTGAATATCTATCTCAATCGTAGTATCGTACCCTGAAACGGAAATGAATACCATCGGCCTGCTCTCTTCCCGCTTCGGGCATTAATTAACTCCCGTCTTACCGCTCACATACACGTAGGCTTTCTTTCGAGTGTAGCCTCTCTCTCACCTCTCTGAATCAATCAGTAAAATCACCAACTCTCACTGTCCGCTCACTGTCCGTTTCAGTTTTCAGGCGTATCATCACATCACATCACATCCTGTCATCCCCCCACTCTCTCTCTCTCCCTCCCTTTTCTCTTATTTTCTCACTTTCTCGACTCTTGAAACTTCTTCTCCTCTGAAACTTCCCGAGAAACAAGCACAGGAACTGCCGTAATTCTTTCATCTCTCGAAGGTGAGGAAACAACGTTTACTCGGAGATGAAAATGCCGCTCTCTTTTTTTTTTCGCTTTTATCTTGTTCTTCGTTTTTGGTACATTTCCAATGAATAGTATTAGCGTATAACGAAGAGCATTTAAACCTATTATTATTATCATTATTATTATTATTATTATTATTATATCTGTATCTTATAAAAACTACATGTGCATGTATCAATTTGTTTTTGATAAGTTTTTATAACCTAGAGTTGCTGATCTTGTTATTCATGCCTCATCATTTGTCGACTTCGAAGTATTGACTGTCGCTACCTGAATTAATCAATATAATTGACCCGATGATCTATCATGATCCTGAATGGTTAAAAAAAAGGTTTATAATATTTTCAAGAAAGTGATTTCACTGAGTTTTTGAAAGTTTATGTTGTGAAATTCCTACACTTAATTGTCATATACGTCGGTGTTCTAAAAGTCCTCCTGAAATATTCATCTAGATCGATTGATTTCGTATCATTGCTATTATTCTAGCGTAATTTATCCTACTGAGCATGTTAAATACTTGCCTAGCCCCCTTTTTTTTGGTTATAGATTTCTTAGCTCTTAATTTTTTTGCGCCGGAACACAGCTGTAGTTTTTGGAAGTGCTACTTCAAGCAAAGCAGTCCCTTCCCTGTCATCTGTTACCGTCTCAATTTACTGAAATTTACGGCATAGGACTCGTTAGTAACGCAATTTTCTGGATTGACAGAATGAACAGGAGGAGGAAGTCAAAGAAATACAATTTTCCGGATAAATCTCAAACTCCGTGGACGACGAATTGCAGTGCTCCTGCTAGGAATCTAAGGAAGAGCGACCTAGGTGGAGTTATCTTTGGTTGCAAGAATAACACAATCGAAGAATGTTATTCTGAACAGTTGTTTGGTTAGTCGAATACTATGTCGTATTTTTTGCATGGATACTTTTGTCTCTTTGTAGCAAGTTCTTTGTGCATACTATTCGATTCATACTTATATAGAATTATTCAAATTCTTGAACAGGATTGCCGCGTCCACATTTCTCGTATGTAAAGAATGTCAGCATTGGTTTGCCGCTTTTCTTATTCAATTACAGCGATAGGAAACTTCATGGTATCTTCGAGGCTGCAAGCCAGGGACAGTTGGATATTAGACCTTATGGGTGGACTCAAGACGGTTCAGATACTCCATTTCCTGCACAGGTATCGATTGCGATATTCCACTCTATACCGTTGCTGCTTTGTGATTGTTTGATTTGTCGGTTTACCGTATCAAAGTGAAATAAATGGAGCTCACATATTTTAAGCTTTTTTTGCTTTAAGGTCAAGATTCGAATCCTGATGCCGTGCCATCCATTGCTAGAAGACCAGTTCAGAACTGTAATTTCTAGTAACTACTATGAACCAAGACTGTTTTGGTTTGAACTAGACCGTGATCAAACAAAAGACTTGATCTCATTGTTTTCAGCTTCGCCACTTACTGTGAGTACTTCCATCCCAGGCAATACACATAAGGGGAATAGTGTATTCAAAGCTTCATCTGTACAGGAAATTGGCTGCACTGAGACACCTGCATCAGAATGGGATGCTCATCCAGACCAGGTCAGTGCAGAATGGCAATGCTACGATGCTCCTGGTCTGTTTGGCATAGGAACTCTAATTGGCGAAAATGTTACAGTAAAGGATGAGGAACCAGGAGAACATCAACGAACTTATGCTTCTGTGGCGAGATGTGCAGAGCTTTCCTTTCCACAAAAGAAGTGGAGTGCCTTGTTTGAAAGCTCAGACACTTCTACTGTAGGGAATGAAGCCTTAGATTTTATGGCAACAGCTTTAGAGCTGAACCTTCCATGTATTGCACCTTGTTTGGATGGCAGAAGTAATCTTCCGGAAGCTCCTGCAGATGATTCAGTAAGGCATGATGAACAACTCATAGGATTGAAGCCAAGTAGTAAGGTAGTGTACTGCCCTGTTGCAACGGGAGCAAGTTCTTCGGATGAAAATTTACCTGCTGCTGATCAAAGATGGGAAGGTGAAGACTTCGAGACTGCAACTTCAGATTCTTATTTGTTTGAGCCCAATATGCGATTGAGCTCTTCATGTGATGCACCTTGTTTGGACATAGACGTTACGTTTTCAAAAGTTTGTACGGATGAGTGTGCAGCAGAAATAGGTTGCAAGGAAAATATACACTTCAGACCGACTGGTGAATGGCATGAATGCTCCTCATTTTCAGTCATGACAAAGGAGATGTCATCAAAGCATAAGCGTGGGGAAGTAAAGGGGAAATGCGGGATGGCATCAGATGATATTTGCTTTCCAGAAGCACCACCAATTGTTTTAGAATCGAAATCCTCCAAACTTGAGTCTGCTGTGGCTGAGGTAGTTGATACTGTTCACTGTACTCTTTATTTTAGGTGCATGTTTATCTAATCACCCTTTTAACCATGTATCATGTCTGGTATAAAGTTACAGCAAGAAGTTAGGGAGTTGAAGTTATCTCATCTAAAACAAGTTCAAAAAATCATTTCTTTGGAGCAGGCTCTGGTACGTCTCTCATCCCATATTGTTATTCTCAGCTCTTCATTTTTCTACTGTTATTTTGAGCATAGCCATTTATATTTGACTTCTTTCTAGGTGGCTGTCTTAATCTGCCAAATGTCCAGCTAGTTATGTATATATATATATATATATTTTTTTATGGTTTAAGAAAAACATCTCTTGCTTAGTTTCCTAAAGAATTTTCATGAGCAAAATGGCAACTACAATAATATCTTGCATTGCCATATATATGTTTTTTGAATATCTGGATCTTCCTTGCAATGATTTTGAATATGCCTGATTGAATTGGCAATTTAGATTGAATCAAGAAGAGGACTTCGAAGTTTAAACGATCAATACAAGATTTTGGAATGTGGGCCATTTCCTAGAACTGGATTAGTTACTGAAAAAGAATACGAATCAAGTGATGAACCTTGTTCAGACCTTGATGTGAAAGTGCTTATTGTTGGAGGATATGATGGGTCTCTGTGGTCATCAGCTTTGGGGTGTTATTCTCCTTCTCGTGATCTTATGGAATCCCTTAATCCAATGAATTTCATACGTTCACATGCCTCAGCAGCAGAGCTAAATGGTGACCTCTACTTGTTTGGTGGTGTATATAATAATTGGTGGTATGATACAGGTAACAGTCATCAGAGTTTCTTTTTTACTTAATTTGTACAACTAGTTGCTTTACTGGCAAGGCAATGACACCGTGACGTTCTTATATAAAGTTGAATCATACAACCCAATAAGCAATCAGTGGGTTAGTAGACCTTCACTTAATCAAAAGAAAGGAAGACTAGCTGGAATTTCTCTAAATCAGAAAATTTTTGCAATTGGTGGTGGAAATGGAGTTCAATGTTTCTCAGAGGTGGAAATGTTTGATCCATACGTAGGAAGGTGGATCCCTGTTCAGTCAATGCGATGCAAGGTACGTCCTAACAACTCTTATGTGCTACAACTTGTTTTGTGTTTAATTAAGTATTAAGTTTGCTTGGACCAGGATAATGACATGATAAACAAACTAAAAGCAAATTAAGAATTGATGGTACTTTCCTTAGGCAGAACTAAGCAAGGATATTGGAAGATCATCAATTTAGCATGTTGTGTTTTAATGAAACTGCCATTTGTTCCATGCATTTTAAAACGTCAATATATGCATGTGTGGTTGTGTGGACATGCGCACATGTGCTGGTAAAATTTTGAATTTTTGTAGAAGATGAATAGTTTTCATGTGAGGCCTCACATTTTTTTTTTTTTTAAAAAGATGGAGGTCAGGCCTTATTATTATTCATCCTCATAAAGGCTGCGGAGAATCCGTGGTTACAAATAAAGAACGTGAGCTTCACAAAACATCTTAAAATCAAAGAAATAACAGCCAATTAAAGACATTTGCTCTAAATCTTAGAAACGAAGAAAAGCACAACCCCCCTTATCCAACCGATACAAACAACGAAGATGCTTGGCAACTCTAAATGTTGATTCCAAACCTTGCATGCCCCTGAAGCACCAAGACGAGCAAGACCATCAGCTAAGGGATTAATTTTCCTAAAAATATGCCAAACCCAAAAACAGAGACGCTCCAACAGATTCAGAGCTTCCTCCCAGTAATCTTTTACCAGAGGCCACATCTCTTCTTACTCAACCAGTCAATCACCAACATAGAATCCATCTCAATCTCCACATTTTTAAAACCCAAAAAACTCATCAGTCGAAGACCTTGAAAAAGACCCATAAACTCAGCAACATTATTCGACTGAATACCAATGAAGATAGAAAAACCAGAGATCAACTCCCCCTATGATCACGAATTACGCCACCGGCACTGAAAGAACCTGCGCTCCCTATCGAACTGCCATTGACATTAAGTTAACCCAATCCAAGGAAGGAGGAACCCATTTGACTAACCCTGCAAAATCTCCTCATCTCGGCAGCTTAAACCTGAAGAAGACTTTTGTTCCCTGCAATCACCAACCAGTATTTAATGGAACTCCAAACATCTTGCACCGATTCAAACACCCCCTCCATCTTATATGAACAAGCTATATTAACGTAACGTCTACTGTGTTTGAAAAGAGTGCTTCTCTGACAGATATCATATACCGCCCCATGGATTCATATACCGCCCCCATATCCATCATCTGTGTTTTAAAAAAATATGAGATTTTGGAATATGTTTTAACGATTTTTGTTCATCCAACTAAGAATACTGCTTATTAGCTTTTTATTTTTGTGGGTCTCAGAGATTTGATGCTTCAGCAGTAGAAATGAATGGCACGATCTATGTTACTGGAGGACGGAATGAAAAGGTTTACTTGAAGTAAGATACCATTTTGGTTTCAATTTTCTTTTTCCAAAATCTTCATTTATCTGGTGGATGAGTTGTTATCTGCTAATAGAGTTCAACGGCACTTCACTGCGTTATGTTTGCTGTGGACCTGCTTAAAATAATGTCCAGTAAAATGGGAAGCAGTGTCTGACAAATGAGTTTATGCGGGCACCCGCCGAGTTTTTTATTTTTCAGTCCAGGGACGGACGGCCCGTGCATGAAACATGTTTTTTTAACGAGGCTTTATAAATTATAACGCCGCGGCCTACATGCGTTGCCACATTTGGTAAGAAAAAATAAATATTATAGTTAGAAATTTAAAAACCGCAACTTGAAAAAATAAATCTATTTTCTTGGCGAAAGGTTAAACTTAAATTTAAGAAAAAAAAGATATATTTTAAAATTGAGTTTATTTTTTTTATAGAAAAAAGTTTATTTTTAAAATATTTGAAAATTTAAGTTTTTATAGTTTTTAGTTAGAGTATCTTTAATGCAACAAAAATTTTAATTTTGGTTTGAAAAAGTTATTTTTAAAAAAATGCATTTCCGGTTTGTTTCCTTTTGAAATTATTTCGTTCCCTTTTCTTTTGTTTGAGGGTGTATTAGTGGTATTGGCACAGTTTCTTTCTTCAGTTGTAAACTGCTTTGTTCTTGGGCCAAGCTCTTTTGAATCCCTGATATGTTTCCATGTTTCAGCGTGATGACATGCTGCCCTGAGCTATTTACCTTACTCGTGGTTTCTTGTACTTTCTATCCTGATTCCCTGCATAAAATGTTCATGGAAATTATTAATCCATGAGTGAATTTTCAAGCTGTTCTGGTATTTATAGGAGCTATAGAAATTGCTCTTTTTCAACTGCTTTGAACAAGGACAACCCCGTTTCATAAGTGGCTTCAACGTAATGTAGTGAAATTCTTGAGTCTCATTATGATATCACTTGGGAATCTGGGATAATCCCCCAATGTACGTCGTTGAGGTAGAAAGAATAGAAAGAAAAAGAAACAGCCAGTAAAATTGAGCTAGATAACAATACCACCTCTTTTATTTGAAATCATGGCGCACGTATTCTTGGAGACGTCAAGTGTATGGTGGAAGGAAATTCTTCCTGATTTTTCTTGACGGAAATTTCTCTCCTATCTCAGATCAGCAGAAAGATTTGATCCTCGAGAACATTTGTGGACCAGACTTGGGAAAATGTCCACGAAGAGATCGGGCCATTCATTGTCTGTTCTGAATGAGAAACTGTAAGTTCCTCCCCTTCCCCCTGGCATGAGCGCAGGGGGTGGGCGAAAAGGTTGAATTTTGGTTCAAGTTACTCTGTATGGATAGGCATGCCATCTTAAGAAATACCATTTTGGTTATTCACATGGAGGTGCTCGGCCATTTTATATGACTAACAGGCAATCTTAATTCATGATTTCTTTTTTCGGAATTGACTATGTAAATTTGCAACTTAACAAGTTTTTTTTTTTTAATGAAGAGATTTAAGAGAGACTGCTTCATAAAAACAGAGTTATATGCTTTTCTTTTAGCATCTGAAGAGTTCTTTATACTCTGAAAATTTATGTTTGCAGATATGCTGTAGGCGGCCATGATGGAAATAGGATGGTCTCATCTGTTGAGGTTTTTGACCCTCGTGCTGGTTCGTGGATGACGGTTGAATCCTTGACTTGTTCGAGGGGATGCTTTGGTGCTGTTGTAATTGCAGATTCTCTGTATGTCATTGGGGGATTAAATGAAAATGAGGAAATATTGGACACGGTATGCAAATGCATCCATATGGCATATCCTTTAAACTTTTTTTCATGGATATCTGACTTCTTTGTGGATCTTGTTTGATATGATGATAGGTGGAATGTTATAAGGAGGGACATGGATGGACATTGACAAATCTTAGAGGCGTTGGAAAAAGATGCACTTTCTCTGCTGTTGTCATGTAAATGCCAGGGAGTGAAAAGCAACAGGTTAGGGGTGAATCTTTTCAATCTTGTCTGTCTGTCCTTTCAACGGTGTTCATATTAAAGAGTAGTGGGCTATAACTTCGGTTAGTACTCTTACAAAGTTCAACCTACTTATTGTTGGGTGGGGAACACCACGTGAGCCATTTAAACCTAGTGGCATTTTAATAATTTTTAAGGATGGTGCTAGTGGGATGCCCAGCATTTACTGCTAGTTCAAACTTATAGTTCTTTTTTTCTATCATTTTCTTTTAAGTATTTTTTCATTATCCTTAGCCATTAAGAAAAAATTAAAAAAATATATAATTTCACTAATAGTCACTTCATTAATCACTAAATAAAAAAAATAAAATTAAAACAATTAAAATACTCGAGTGATAGCTTTGAGTAGTAACATTGAGGGGACTAAGTAGTTTTTTCCAATTTTCAAAGGTAGATTGTGTTTTTTAATAAAAAAGTGAAGTGAAGTGATGTGACGTGCATGTATGAGTAGAAAAAAGCAGAAAAGAAATAGTTGGAAGAGTGCGGCGCCGTAAGTGAGAGAGAATTTTTCCCTTTTTTTTTTTCATCATACTTCCATCAAAGTTTTGAGAGATAATCTATAGTCCGATTTTGATGAAATTTTAGTATGTTATTTCCAAAGTTTCGTTTTGACTGGTGCTGATTTTTGAAATTCCTCTCCAGTTGTTTACTGCAAATACCTACTTGATGAGATCTTTCTTGCTACTCTGATTGATATCCACTTGCATGGTAATGATATGTGTTGAACCAAAAATATAAATAATCTGGATTTACTGGTAAGCTTTAGAGGTTGTTCTAGAGAAGACAATTTGTAAGCCTATTATTGTTGATGGTGGAAGTTTTAATTAGATTAGATCTGTGGTTTTTCCTTTTGTATTTGAGAATTATCTGTGTAAGAATTTTAGGTGTCTTGCTTGATTTTCTTTATTTAATTTGTGGGTTTATTTTTACTAGATTGTTAGTTTAATTTGCAAAAAGAAGGTAGAAAATATTCTTGTATATTTGGTGTTCCTACTATCAAAGTGGTACTAGAGTTTGGTTGATTATTTGTGTTGATTGTTTGTGGATCAAATGGAGGATTCATTTGGTAGCATGGTTAAACTCATTTTGTCCAATTATTCAATTCGGAAGACATGGATTGAGAATGTTTTGTATTGATTTGACTGGTGTTAAACTAGAAAGGAAAATTGA
Source organism: Juglans regia (assembly GCF_001411555.2). Taxonomy (NCBI): domain Eukaryota; kingdom Viridiplantae; phylum Streptophyta; class Magnoliopsida; order Fagales; family Juglandaceae; genus Juglans; species Juglans regia. The sequence goes on along the minus strand of NC_049912.1, from coordinate 31,181,057 downwards.
TGAGAAAGGAAGAATTGAACAGTAAAGATTTAGTCATATCAGACAATGAGTTTATCAAAGTGTAGATGGTTACAATCTTTGGATGAAATTAAAGTCTTTTTGAGCGAAAGACTACAGAAAACATAGTCTTTGTGATGAGAAGACTTGTGAATTTAATGTAAATGGATGGACAAAGTTTTTGCGGAGTATCTGTACAATTTTAAAAAATTGTTAAATGAGTTGTCTACATGAAGCTTGTCTTGGATGATGGGTGCAAGCTTCACTTTCGTTGAGTTCCTTGCCAAACAGTTGGGAAACTTTGGTTGGGTCTCTCAGTAATTCATCTCCCAATGGTATGATGACTGAATATGGTGAAAAATAATATGTTCAATGAAGAGCCAAGAAAGAAATAACATGGTATTTCTTTTCATTTAAAGGTGCTTTTTGAGGGAGGAGTAAAAACAGAAAACCTCATGGTAATAACAATCGTAACAAGTCAAGAGGGAAGTCTACTTCAAGAAATAGATAAAATATTTTCACTTGTGTTAAACTTGGGCATATGAAGAAATAGTGCAGAAAGCTTAGAAAGTAACAACTGAAAGACAATTGTGAAAAACATATTGCAAAAGAAGAAATTACAGCGGCTGCATCTAATCTGATGTGTTCATTGTTTGTGATGATACTGATGCTAATGTCGTTTGTCAGGATTCTACTTGGGTAATCGATACAACTTCTTTTCATATTATTCTATGTAGAGGCAAGAGTTCTCTTATTCTTATTATGGCTAGGGAAGGAAGATCCACATCCTCTACAAAGCAAAGTCCTACAAGCGAGAAAGAAAAGAAATAAACGCAAAATGTGTCTTATGCATAAGTTGTGGGTAGCTTTAATATATGTCATGGTGTGCACAAGACCCGATATCGCTCATGATGTTGGAGTTGTTAGTTGATTCCTCTCTAATCTTGGCAAAGAACATTGAGGCAGTTGTGAAATGAATTCTTAGGTATCTCAAAAGGTATTTTCAGGGTGTGTTTGTGCATTCTTAGGTATCTCAAAAGGTATTTTCAGGGTATGTTTGTGCTTTGGAAATAGTAGGCTTATGCTTCATGGATTTACAATGTAAATATGGCTAGAGACATTGATTCCAGGAAGGCTATTTCAAGGTATTTGATTATTTATTCAAGGAGATTTGTGTCATAACAACCCAAATTATAGAAATGTGTTGTTTTGTCAACCACATAGGTTGAGAGTATAATGCCTTCGCAAAGCTAGTAAGGAGTTGCTATGGATGAAGTTCTTAGAAGAATTATGTTAGAAACAAGAGAAAGATATTCTATAATATGATTGAGTGTTACCCATATAGTAAGAATAAACTTTTCATTCAAGATTCAAGCACATTGAGGCGAGGTATCATTGGATTCGTGAGCCACTTAAACCAAGTGGCATTTTTAGTATACTTAAAAGGTAGGTTTTGTGTTTTAAAAGAAAGTGATGTGCGTGCATGTCAGTAGATAAAAAAACATAAAAGAGTGGGAGGAGCGCGGTGCCATGAGAGAGAATTTGTCCTCTTTTTTCTCATACTTTTGTCAGAGTTTTGAGAGATCATTTGTGGTCTGATTTTAATAAAATCTTAGTACATTCCTTATGGTATTCTTAGGGGTTGGCTCAAGTGATAAAGGTCTTGGGCTTGGGGGTATGCTCCCCCAAGGTCTAAGGTTCAAATCTCTTTGGGTGCAAACAATTTCTAGGGGTTATCGGACTGAAAATTTTTTTTTTCTTGAATTATCCAATGTGCATTTGTAGAAAACTCCTTGTCAAGGCTCTTGAGGTGCTGTTTAGTTATAGCCCAAGAAGATCTCCGCGCTTAATTAGATGGAGGAAACCGACTAATGGCTGGGTTAAATTGAACGTCGATGGCAGTTGCCGTGGTAATCCAGGTAATTGTGGTGGAGGGGGTTTCATTCGCGACTCGGTTGGAAATTTTATGTCGGCCTTCTCGACTCATTTTGGGCATGAGACTAATAATGAAGCAATTTTATGTCGGCCTTCTCGACTCATTTTGGGCATGAGACTAATAATGAAGCTGAACTTCGTGCTTTAAGTGTGGGTGTGAGTGTTTGTAAGGAGATGGGATTTACACAGATTATTTTAGAATGCGATTCCAGTTTGGTGGTCCATTGGTTAAAATGTCAAAGGTGCTCGGTGTGGTACTTATGGGAGTACTGAGACGAGTTGCTAGAAAAGTTACAAGGATTAGAATATTCCATTGAGCACCAATTCAGAGAAGGGAATTCTCCAGCAGATGCCTTGGCTTGTCTTGGTGAATAAGGCTTCAACATGAGATTTAATTCTTTTGGTTCTTTACCTAGGAATATCAAAGGTATGATTCGGTTAGATAAGGTAGGACTTCCTAACATTCGTCTCTAGTTCCTTTGGTTTTTATTTTGATGTTGGTCTATAGGTTCGGTTTAGTTTGTTTCTAGGCATGTTTAGAGCGCTTTGGTATTTGTTTATGGTTCAATTGAGTTTGTTATTGGTTTGGATGATTTTTGATGTTCTATTGGTTACCACGGTATTCCTTCGTCATATGTGAGGGTTTTTTAATAAACTTGGGACGAGACTGCTATGTGGGTAGCTACCGGCTCTTCTTAAAAAAAAAAAAAAAAAAGATTAGTTGGGACGTTGTTTCTAGACACCCAGTGCCAATAAAAAATAAATATTATTCCTGATGGTGAAATTTCGTTTTGGTTGGTGCCGAGTCTTGAAATTCCTCTCCAGTTGGTTCCTGCAAATATCCACTTAGTGAGGTTGTTCTTATTACTCTGATTGATATCCATTCGCATGGTGATGATTATGTGTTGAACCAAGAATATAGATGTTCTTGATGTACTGGTAGAAGACAATCTATAAATCCATTATTGTTGATAGTAGGAATTTTAATTGGATTAGGTCCCGTGAGTTATCCGTTCGCATAGGAGAGTTTTCAACATTAAAATTTTGGAGTCTTGCTTATGGGCTGTTTGATTTTATTTATTCCGTTTGTTAGTTTATTTTTTCTAAATTGTCAATTTAATTTGCACAAAGAATAGTAGAAATATTCCGCTATGAATTCGGTGTTCACCCTATCACTTATGGTAGTGGTATACACTCAATACGTTGGGTAAATTTTGGAGTTGTGTTCTCTTAAAAAACATAGGAAAACGTGGAGATTCAAATCCTTCAGTTTTATATATGTACCCAGATATGCAAATGGTACAAGTAATACATTTATTACGGTCTATTTCATCCAGTTTTGGTCTCCCGCGGATTAGAAATGTACCATAGCAATGGGCTTATGATAGGCTTTTTTCTGGATTTGGTTGCACTAATTGGACACGAACTGTTGAGTTTGGTTACCACTGTGTTCCTGAACTTTAATTCATGGCTCTTACCAATATTTCTAAAAGATCTGTGGTGACATGTCGGCGTTGAGGTTGGAACTAGGTTTGTTTGTATATCCCTTTCATCGTGAAAGGAGGGCGAAAATGAACGTGATGCCCTTTTTTTTTGGTTCAATTACGGTTAACCTGCTCTAACGAATCATCCCCTATGGTTTTCAAGGTATCTGATCTGCCTCCATATGCATCAAACAACAAAGTTTAACTCTATCCAGCACAAATCGCAAGAAACGTCAAGAGCATAGTTACTTTAGGTGGAAAGAATAGCATGACCTACAAAAAAAAAAAAAAGCGAAGTTCAAGCCTCACCAGCTCTCCAAATAATAATTTCCGTTGGGGAATCACCATTAATCCGGAAGAGCTCACTCGATGCCATGAAACGATGGCAAGAGAGCAATGAGAGGGTCTCCGTAACCAACAGCTTCTGCAAAAGCAGACAAAGTTTAAATCAAACAGTTTAGTTAGTCATAATGGCTGCTCATGCTATAAACCTGGTACATCAACATCTATTGATGTACTCGAACTAGGGAATCAACTTCATAGTCCAAAACATACTTTCATCGAGAAGCTCGTTATCGCTTTGCTCACTCACTTCCAGAAGGGAATTATGTATATACTTGAGGGCCAAATTTTGAGAATTTATTTATATTTGCAATCCAAAGTCATCGTCATGGAAATTCTATATTCATTTCACCGACTAATCTTATATGTTAACAATGACGTTTTGTATAGCGAGACTGTAAATTTATTTTATTATGGGACAAGGGGCATGGCTGGCCTGAAGATAGTTTTCCATTCACTTATGTTATCTGTTGGCAATTACATGTAAAGTAATAACACCAAAACTGTCGACTCATCATCATGAACCGTAATCACCTTTTTGTTTTGGGCAAGTAACTACTATAACGTACATTATTAATCAAGGATTGTAATGAACCTTTAAACCTCTATGGCTGCACTTAGAATGGCATTGATTCATTTTAAACATGAGCAAAAAAATGCACTACTAAAATTTGCCCTTTACGTGTAGAGTGATTCAAGACAATTAAATTATTATCACCTTATAAATAAAAAAGATCAAAGACATTTTACCTCCATCATCAAAAAGGAGCTTTAATACTTCTCCAGCCTTATCTGACTGCTCAACATACCATAAGATATCACCGTTACAATAACTTATAATGAAGAAATTGCCAAAATTAAAGATATTAAGACGAATAGTCACCTTCACGGGAAGTTCAGTGCCAAACTGATCCAAATATCCTATTACTTGTCCTTCCTTTATTAGATCACCCTGTAAATCCAATAATTAATAAAAGGAATTGAGGTTTGGAGCCAAGGTGGTGTTTCTTACACTTGTTGGCTACATATAAGTGATAAATCTGACAACTTTTTGATCTACAAAAGATGTTTGACAGACAAAATCTATGCATGCACAGATACCTCTTTACAAATAGGAGGTTGCTTCTTCCCTTTCACAGTTCTGCCCCTTCTAAATGACCCAACCTAACAGGAAAAAGTGATGGCAGATAGTATATAATAGATGTCATCCCCAAAAATGGAAACGTGAAAAGTACACAGCACAAGAACACCACATACCGTTGGGGATGATACTAAGACATATCCACTTCCAGAAGCTTCTAGGGCTGCTAACTTTGAAGACTTCTCTTCGCAAACATTTGTAAATGGACTGGAAGCTTTTGGTGGTGATGGTGATGGTGATGGTGATGGGACAACTGGTCCTGATTCAACCATGGGTTTAGTTGGAATGGGTGGTGGTATAACCGGTGAAATTCCAGACATGGGAGCTTTTGTGGCTCCAATGTTCCGCTTCAGATGCATTTCAAAATCTCCAACCTATTAAAGAGCAGCATATAACCCATTTTCATACGAGATAATGCAGTAAACATGCTATGCGACCATGCAACTGCCAATGTTCTAAGACAGACAATACCACAACCTTCCGGTCAGGAGTTGATCTGTTCAAAATTTACCAGGAGATTAAAATCATGAACATTGCATTTTAGTTATCTTTATGTTTCGCCTCATTTTCCTCAGAAAAGGAGCCACAAAAATGGATTATGATTTGTGTCATCTATGAGGGCCAGAGGCCAATGTGCGCAAGTTGAAGTACTGATCAGTGCCCAGGCTTTTATTTGGGCTAAAAGTTCCAAAGCAAGGGACTAGGACTGTAAATGAACCAGTCTGTTCGATAGCCTACTTGATACTCTCTCGGTTAAACTCGAATCGAGCTCGACTCATGAAAAAAAAAGCTCGCCCGTGACAGCAGATACCCACTCGATTAGTAAATGACATATACTCGACTCGACTCGGTTAATACTCGTTTAGGCCCACTTGTTTATGCTCAAGTCAACTCGTTAGCTCGACTCAATTAAAACTCATTCATATATTGATAAATATGTATATACACACACGCGCACGCGCACACATGCACACGCACGCGCGCATATATATATATATATATTGGTTAATAATATAAGCATAACACCTTTTATAATTAAATATATAGCATGTAACCTAATTACTTATGCTTATATATTGAATATACTTCATAGCTATTTTATAATTTGTACAATAGTTAGTCGATGAGATTTAATAATTTCATATACTAGTATGCAAGAACCATATATGAAATGTTGATATATATTATCATATTATCTATATGTATTAGTAATTTATGTAGGCATATAATATATGGTTATTATGGATAAATATCAATTAGTTACATATTAATTATTTATAAATTTTTACAATTTTCTAATTTAATAAAGGGTCTACTTGTTAGTTGTAATTATTAACATTTCATTAAAAAACTAATTTCTTAATTATTAGATTTTATTAAAAAACTAAAAAATAAACAACTCCGGCACAGCTCGGCTCGACTTGAGCTCGCTTTTGGATCGAGTTCAAGCTCAAGCTTGAGTTGAAAACTTAGCTCACCAAGTTGAGCTCGAACAAAGATTGGATAGGAGCTCAAGCTAGAGTTTTTTGGCTCGAGCTGAGGTCGGCAATAAAAATACCAGCTCCATTTGGCTCAATTACAGCCCTACATAGGACGGATAGGAGCGTAACTGACATATCAGTAAAAGGATTTGGCATAAAATTCACAGAGGCATGGTCCTCAAGCTCACTTCATGCACAAGGCATATTGTAAAGATTAAAAGGAGCCCAATAAAGCTTGCTCATAGGATTTCAAGTATGATGCTGAAGCACCCACACAAGGATGCTGCTAACACTTTATGTATGATTTAATGCAATTTTCAACCGCATAATCACAACAAAGAAGAAGAACAACAAGAACAAGAACAAGAACAAGAACGAGAACGAGAACGAGAACGAGAAAGAAAGCCAGATATTTGAACATGGGCATCGAATTTCACCTTTAGTTTCAGCTCAGCAACTTCTGTCTCGTCACAGACCTCTAGTACCAGTGCCTGATAATTTCAAAATGCTAAACATCTGTTACATTTTTAAAAAGAAGGAAAGAATGCAACACATAAGGTAGAAAGATTCGTAAGTAATGCCAACCAATATAATGTCATACTCAACCTAGAGATACCTAAGGGAAAATTAACCATGATCTAAGTTTAAGAATAACACTTGGGAGAGTCAGACTCAGGCCGAGCCCCGAGCATGTGTTTTCAAAGCGACAAAGATTTGGAGAAGTTTGAACTCAGCCTTGTAAAAAGTCGAATCATGAGATTAAAATCGACGAGGTAGGTGCAAAGAATAGATAGAATCATGTAGGAGGCCATCATGTATCAACATCAACAAGCTTAGAAGCATTTGAGCTTCACACTTCAAAGCATGATTGAAAATAGTAATTATTAACAAAAATGACTTTTTCCAATTTGTTTGGACAACTAAGTAATAAAACAATACATGTTTTTCAAAGGATATATGGAAATATAATGGCTAATTTCTGTAGATCTCTCATTTTTCAGTTGCACTACATGAACAGAAGAACTAGAGGGAAAAACTAGTAAGACTCAGATATATTCTCACCTCTAATTCATTAGGAAAAGTAGCACTGAATGGAGCTTTCTCCTCCAATGAGCCTTTGACAACACTATCTGAAGAAACTCTCACGTCATCACCAAATACATAAACAAAAAAATCTTGAAATCATCTTGTTTCAAGAATACTATGAATAACAATATGCAGACTGACAGTATCACGTTGGAAGAAGAATAAAACCCCAAAGGCAAACGGCTTTCTAGATGATAGCATTATCTTTAGTAGCAACACAGTGCAGTTTCATTCAGACAACAACAATGATTCGCGCAAAGCAGAATGTAGGATGAACCATAGAGATAGTGAAAATGACATATGGTTGCCTGAACTGAGCTTTTTCCATTGTCCAAATACAAATGGATTGACACCTTCTTCCTTTTTTCTAAATTTAATTACAAACACTGACGTGGAAACATTTGCCATGTACAAACCAATAGAATGTAGGTTCTGACTCTTCTGAGATAGAAGCATGATTTATATATTTAATGTGCATCTGCTAAACCTGTACTTCATTTTATGTCTGCTACAGACAGGAAAAACAGAACTTCAATGGTACTGATTCACATGAACTCTACAGAATTCTAGGCTATAAAGAAAGAACCTCACCATCAAACTTAGATGTTTCCATAGCTTCAGACGTCTTCGCAGATAGTACTACCATTCCCTTCTGCTTTGTAGATGAAAAAACAAGCTTCCCACTAACTGTCAATCCTTGGCTGCACGATTTACTTGGAATAGGCCAGCTGGCATTATATATAGGTACCGGACTAGGCCTCTCAAGTAAGGAGCGAACCTGTGAAGTAGTCCCTACGGAACCTGGAATTCAATAGAGATATATAAACATTTGAGTGCAGATCAAGTTTCGATAACAGCTAAATCGTTTCAACTATGATACTTGAAGCAAAATGGATCATACAAGGTGATTATATAAATGTTATATGCCTATAGTATTAAGTAATGTAACGCTAGGCTCTAAGTCCCACTGCGAATTTCATATTGAAAAAAAAAAAAAGTGAAAGAAATGAATGAAGAAAAAAAAAGAAAACTAAAAGAAATGAAGGAAAAAGAAAAGAAAAGAAACATGATTAAAAGCATGCAATTGCTCTTTTTCTCACTTCAAGAATGCTAAGACATTAAAAATTAAACAATTAAATTAGAAATAATCATTAAGATTTTGAGAATTCCACCCTAGGATCAAGAATCTATAGGTGCCTAATTCATTCAAAATAAACATGAAAGCACGTTCCTTGAATCATTAAATGCAGCTACAAAATACAACTAGAGTTTGTCACCTAATTCAGAATATCTCGTCCTCTTCTCTACTCACTACACACTTGTTCCTGTACGGTTGTACCCCGCACCTCCTCCTGTTATGATTTTTAACTTTATAATCGGATCCCCTCCATTTATCCGCAGGTTAAAAATCATAGCAACAAGAGTACCAATAAATTCATGTGATCGCAGAACCGCAATTTTTTTTTCACCTCGAAAGGTTAGAAGAAGGACTGTGAATTTGGACGCACTTGGCTCAAGGGGGGGAAAAGGAGAGAATAAATTCACAATATCGGCACCTATGAATTCAAATTTTCAAAACTCCATGTCCTAGGACAAATTCGAATATGATAGATCCTAAAATTTCATTGAATTGAAATAAATAGAATAGATCCCTGAGACTTCCATATCTAACACAAAATGGATGAGCTCATACGATCTGGAATCACAAATCATAGCTCGGTTCAGTTCCTAAGCGAAAAGGTTTACAATAAATATACGATAGATATTCCTTCAAAATAGAAAGCATTTTTCAAGTCCTTTGTATCTCATTTTTTTCATCGGACCAAACACGACCGAAATCAAAGAAAAAACTAAGCACAAGGTCAAATCAAGCAAACCTCTAGCGGTGCGCCCAAACGCAAATATGTATGTGTGTGTGTAGAGAGAGAGAGAGAGAGAGAGAGTTACAGTGAAAAGATCGGAGAACAGCGGAGGACTCCATGGTAGACAAACCGAAATAGATGAGTTGGAAGAAGAGGGAAAATATATAGCGAAGTCCGGCGGGGAGTGGGGAGATCGAGAAGAAGAGAAATGGCTTTTATTGAGAAAGGAGCATTGGCTGATTTAGTGCAGTTGGAAGTGCTTCGAGCTTGAGCTTCGAAATGTCCGTTACATCTACCCCTTCGCCCTTTTTTCATTATTTTATTATCTGTTTATTTTGTCTTTTGGTCTACGTTGGCTAGACGGCACCGTGGAAGCGATTGAGCTCTGGGCGTGTGCTGGAAACGACAAGGTTTCACGGCCGTTTTAGGCTTAAGACCCAGAGGTTGGCCATCATTCAATGCTCTTTCAATATCCTATTTAGTTTTTAATGAGTGGTTGAGATTTAAGGATTTTATATCATATAATACCTTAAAAAATCTTGAAGAGAAATCTCACAGGCTTAAATAAATATTATTTCATCCATCCATTTTCAAGCACTTGGATGTAAGTAATCGAGCCAAATTCTCATAAATGTATAACAATCTCGAGGCCAATAGCTTCAATAATAACTATAAGAAGTATAGAATAATATGCTAAGATATGAACTATTTGACAAGCCTAGCTAATAGCTAGAAAGTTGGACCAATTTCTTAAGGCTTACTACGTTGGTTTGAAGAGTTGGAGTAAGTTGCAACGAAATTCGTGAGGGGAAGTGCTTTTCAGCTGTCCCAACTCCTCGTTCATTCATTAGGTTCTGATTCAATAGTCTGACGACATCACACCTGTTAGAAAAGGAAAGACAAAAGACTAGAGGCCAGGTTCAAAAAAAAAAAAAAAAACCAGCTTTGGGAACTGTTTCACTAGCGTAGTAAAATTTTGTACTTTTGTCACATTTTCTACAGAAATTAGGATATAACTTTGCTTTAAATAACAATAGAAGTACTTTTAAAAGGCTAAAGTATAGCTAGCGGTTCTATTATTTACTGTCTTCTCTGTAAAATAGAATTGAACTATACAATAAAATCATCGTGCCTTATGTTATCGGTGTTCACCATCACGTCGACCCACTTCTCCTGAATTACTACACTGTAGTTGAACTGGAACGCTTCGAGTTGGTGGTAAGTAAGAGAAAATTGCAATCGCTTATCAACAGAAGGGTTGCTCGAGTTCTCGATTTCCATGGCTATGACTGGACAATATAAATGAACCTTCCATAACCCAATGGTTGAAACTGCATGAGAAAACAGAGGTGATGGTGTTTTGAGAGACCGGCGTGTGGCTTGGAGTTCTATAATCCAATTTGTAATTGCAAGGTTTGTGGACCGCATCCATTGCTCTTCTATAAGAGTTTCATGAGCAACTTTGTTGCTTGTCTTGACTGACAATTTGCTAGGTGAGTCTCAAGAGTATTAAGACACGCTGAACGGAGATCTTCAGGAGCTTCATAGATGCAAACGAGGAATAATAGAGTGAGAAACGTGAAGTTGAACATGTCCTTAAAGCAGGATGTAGAATCAAGTCTGAGGAAGTTGAGGAAGGAGTCGTTCTCGTTTAAGCCATAACGGAGCACATCTTCAATAAAATTGACCAAGAGGGTAAACATGGTTTCCTCATCTAGGAACTTTCTGGAGTTCGATCTGAACTTGAATGGTTTTGAGGTCCAAAGAGGTACGGGGAGATTAAAATCTACAACGACAGCAAGAGAGAGATTTGGTGATTGGTTAGTTTTGGCTATGGATAGATTGAGAGATGGACTTGAAGAATATGTGCGGAGACCCGGAATCCTGGGATTGCCTTTTGCCGTAATTAGATTGAGGAATTCTTGCTTCTTCTTTTTTTTCTACTTGGAATAAAAGGAGTGGGATTGGATAAGTTAGAATTAACTGATAACAATGCTATGGTTCCAATATTCTCTGACGAAATTTTTTATCAACCCAAATCATTAATATAAAACAAAACAAATATTTTAGAGAATGGAAGTGTGAATAGTCTATCTGCAGCATTTTTACATGCAGTTTCTCTATGGGCTTGATCAGATGAAACCCTATTGTCTTTTATTTTTTGTTTTTTGTTTTTTGGTAAAGTAAAATTATATAACTTCTAACTTCTCAAGAAAAATATTCCAAACGTTCACTTCTATTAGAGCATTCTTATTAGATTGATTAAATTTATCTTTAAAATTTAGTAAATATCATAATTTTTTACATTTATCTATTTTATTTAAATTCAATCTCTACATTAGATTAGTCATTCACTATCTATATAATAATAAAATATTATTAAATTAATAATTTTTTTATTTAATTTATTTGTATCATATTTTATAATTCTACTAATTTAATATTAATAATAATTATATTTTAATTAAATTAATATTAAAAAAATTATATTTTCAAATGTCATTTAATGTTAATAAAAAAAATTGAGATTAAACTTAATTAGAGTAAAAAATTATTATTTTAATATTTAATAAATCAATTATAATTTTCTATATTTAATTAATTACTATAATAAAAATTTAAATTATTTTAAAAATGATCAATTTAATGTAAAATTTTTTGATATAAATTATCTAAATTTTAATTAATCCCCTCGTTTAATCAAACCAACGAGAATGCTGTTAGCCGACAGTGACACCATAAAATTTTCTAAACGTGTACTGCGTTCTCTCTCCGCTCTCCCATCCCATCAATTCATAGCTGTGCCTCACTGCCTCCGTCGTTCTCTTCTCTCACGTTAACCCCTCTCTTAAAGGGAGTGTCTCACGCCCAATCCTCCATCTCACGCGCTACCAACCACCCAATGGCCTCCCCACCGACGCTCCCTATGTCGAACCCCTCGCAATCATCCCCGTCCCCAATTGCCACACCTGCCTTTAGCGCCTTCCTCTCACGGCTCTCGTCCTCCATCCGCCACGGGTTATCCCACCGACGCCCTTGGTCCGAGCTTGTCGACCGGAGCTCCATGGCTCGACCCGATTCACTCCCCGAGGCATACTCTCGGATCCGCAAGAACCTTTCCTACTTCCGCGTCAACTACTTAACCCTCCTCGCCCTCGTCCTCGCCCTTTCCCTGCTTTCCCACCCTTTCTCCCTCGCCGTTCTCCTCTCCCTCTTCGGGGCCTGGGCTTTCCTCTACGTCTTCCGACAATCCGATCAGCCTTTGATCGTTCTCGGCCGGACCTTCTCCGACCGGGAAACCCTTCTCGGCCTGTCCCTTTTGACAGTCATCGTGGTCTTCCTCACCAGCGTCGGATCGCTTCTCATCTCGGCTTTGATGATCGGCTTCGCCATCGTTTGCGCACACGGTGCGTTTAGGGTTCCCGATGATCTCTTCCTCGATGACCAGGAGCCTGCCAATTCCGGATTCCTCTCCTTCCTCGGCGGCGCCGCTGCGTCCGCTCCAGCAGTTACCTCCCGCGTATGAACCAGATCTTGACCTCGCTAGCCACGTGTAAGTTTGGTAGCTGTGAAATTGACCATCTTGTGTTTGTAGTTGTAGTGAGGAGCTCAAAAGGTTCATTTGCTTAGGAAATCCGAGGCAAATGTTAGGGTTTTTGATGTTTCTTTTTCTTGACCGATCTTTTATACAGAGTGGAATTGAATTGAACTATTTGTAGATCTCATTTTTCTAGACTTGGATGGGGGAAGAAACATTATTATGGCCTCAACTTTTCAAAAGAAAAACAAATTCTAGACTTGAATGGGTTACTAGTTCAGAGTAGTTCATAGTAGTTCTAGTACTTTTGGTTTTTAAATGAATGCAGTTTTATCAGTTGTACAATGTTCATGTTGTATTTTTTATTGAACATATAATATTATCGTTGTTTGAAAGTTAAGGGAAAAGATAGTAACTCCGTGGCCTTAAAATGATGCTCCTGTACCGACCTAAAACAAGAGGCCCGGCTTGTTCTTATGATGGATTTATAAGGATTGATTAAGCAGTAGTTTACTGCAAATTATCTCCGTGGAGTTTGCAAGGTCCTGCATGGTAGGGAAATAAATGAGGGAGGTGACAGTTTGGGTCAGCACCTGAACGGCTTAACCCCCAGTATGGGTGCTGTTGTAATTGTGCTCCCTATCAGATATAGGATTCATCCTCTTATGTTCCTGCAGCGTACGCTCAAACACTGCAGAAATTTGAAGGGGTTGGTGGGGATTGACTCTTGCATAATTCAAGCCATTTCTGCGCATGTTTGTCAATACTTTCGAGTTATTATTATTGGATTTGATTCATACTGTGTTTAAAACGGATTCATGCTTGCCAGATATTATTGTTAAAAACTTTGGCTTCTCGTTGTTTTTAATCTACCTGACAGTTTAGAAAGAGAAAGATGTTAACGTTTCTGAGGGCACCGTGTTCTTCTCTTCTGCCCTCCCAATTTCCTATAATAAGGATGTTACCACATAATTTTTCTTAGAAAGATTGTGTGACGAGCATGTTTTGGCCACATATCGGAACAGGTTTTGTATCATCGATCTATGTTTAGTAGATACGTTACATTTCTGAATTTTTTAAACGTGTCAATCCTAATTTCATTTGGTTTTTAGCATAAGAAATCTGTGCTCGATGGAAACCAGACTACCTGCTGTCCCCAGATGATACTCTGCTAGTGCTAGAATCAAGCTTATCTTGCATGGCTGTGCATAAGCCTTTTTTTTATGGTGCTATTCTGGAACTCGAGTTTATGTATGATCTTTTTGCAATTCAAGGTCAGTTTTGAGTTCAAATGGAGGCAATAACCTAGATATATGCTTGAAAATTTATTCTAATTGGTGCGCAAAATATTGAAGATTGCCGCTGGGTTTTGCAAATTTGATGCCAAGGATCCGGCTGCAAGAATTTTGTCCAGGCTCTTCGTTACTGTTAGCAACATGATATGCTCAGGCCTATATTGATATGGATCGTACTTGTTTTTGCAATCGAAGCTAAGATGAGCCCTTTCCCGCCTCTTTTTGAGCTCGTACGGATGAGTTGACCGCGCAGCTTTTACTTGCAACAAAATTGAGAACCCTAAGCATGATTTTTTTGGCCTTTAAGCTGTTCTATTATTAATATTCTCTCTCGCTTGTGTTTATATGAAGCAACAAAAGAGTGGTATTGGTGGTCCTATTTTTTTTTTTTCACTTGGTTTATTCTGCTTTGCTTTCGCAGATAAAAAAATGAATTGAAATTAAAATTAAAAGTTGAATAAACATTATTTATTAGAATATATTTTTTTAAATATTATTTTTATTTTAGAATTTAAAAATGTTGAATTGTTTATTTTATTTTGTATGAAAATTTAAAAAGTTATAATGATAAGATAAGATAAATAAAGAGGAATTATAAAAACGCTTATAACTGCCTTTATATATATACATATATAAAGTTAGGAAGTTGTATGGGCCCAGTGGTTCGTTACACCATGGCCAACCTGATCAAGCAATTATTCGGGAGCTATGGAATGGGGATGGTTTTTGTTTATAATGGGCTTTCTCTGTTGCTCAGTTACAATGGTTCGTGTGTTAGGGTTCAGGGACTCGACTAGGGAGGAAAAGAAAAAAAAAAAAAAAGTCTAACCTTGTTCCTTCCCTGCAATAGATGTGAAGTGGAGCTTCCAACTGAACCCAAACACGTGTAAAAGGGAGTGCCATACTTTCAGTTCAGAAATCCATCAAACCCATCCGCGGCAATGAATCCTGTTGAAAAAATTGGCATGAGGGAGGAAAAACAGAGGTAGCGAGAGCGATTTACATTCATAAAGCATAAAAGTCGAAACACTTTATACGTAGAATAAATATATATAGAAGTTACTGTTAGGAGTAATTATTTTGTACACATGATGTGGCATCATATAGACTACACATCTCCTAAGTCTAAAAAAAATAAAGAATTAGAAACAGCTATGTAGTGAGTATAAAATGTGCATTGCTACAGTAGTTTCTCTCTAGGATTACTCTTATACAAATATTCCCTATATATTCCGGATGTTGGGTTGGGTGGTAGACATGATGTTTAGGCATGGGGAGACACAGAGATGTCATGCTATGCTGTTACTAGAATACAGAGAATGACTGACTCAAACAACATCGCCTGTTAACAGTTAAGATAAGCCCAGGTGTAATGCTCCAAGGCTCAAGCCACATATGAGCCTATGTTATAAAAAAGGAACGATAAATTATATATTTGAATTCCATTAAAGCTATTATACTTTCCAAAAGTGGGATTAAATCCATAAAGAGGCCCTTAAAGATTAGAGGCCGAGTACTTCCTCTGCCCCACCCAAGTACCGGTATTTGGTGCCACAGAATCGGCAGCTAAACAATTGATTGGAGTCAGGGGCCTGAGTTGTTTGTTTTATGCTTATGAAAATGCTGTTTGTTCAATTCTTAAGGACCTCCAGTCTTGAAGTTTCCTTTGCTTCTATGGAGGCCATTTATTAGTGCTTAATTTTCTTATTTAGTTCTTATTTCTGTAACACTAATTGCCTGATCTATCCGTTTCTTCTACTTAACCTCGTTTTGTTTTATACCATTAATCTCACGAGAAAATCCTATATCATTAAAAACGATATTTTTTTTTTAAAGTGATGATTTAGAAGCATTGCGGTTATATTTGTTTGACCCCAGGCAGACTCCTTTTGTTATCTTTCTCTTATTATTGTTATAGTTGTTGCCATCTACTACTCTGTTTGGTCTTTCGATTAAACAGAGTAGATAGCCGTTGTCAGTTGACCCATTTTTCTTGTAACGCCGACAAGTTTGCTACAGGTTGTGATTGTGAACCTTTAATTTGGCATCCTTCAATTTTCCAATAAAGGATGAGCTAAACCCATCCGTATGAAAGCTGGATACCTCGGTCATGTGTAGGAAAGGCTGGCTTTTGTGAGGCTTTGAAGTATGAAGATGGGAACTATATATGGGGGCCCAACCCCAGGCAATGAGTCAATGACTTTGAATTTTTACTCCAGATCTTATCTCTCATTCTGACTGACTTTTGCACGGGAGAAATGAACCTGATAGTGAGTGGCCAAGCAAACGTGTCCAGCCGGGACAGTTTAGATAGGCATTAGTTGACGTGGTTTAATTCTTGTTGCTTTCATTTCTGTTATTTAATAAGGACAAGTTGCCTGTAGGTAGGTCGTTAGGTGTTGGCAAACGACTTCGTTATTTACTTGAAAAATAGAAGTTGCAATTATTATTTTCTTCAATGAATGAGTTCGTTATTGACAAGGACTAATCAAACTCGTTTTGCATAATTCTAATAATATATAGTATAGATGCCTGCTTGCTGTACTACTGCCGCTCGCTAAGAGCACGTTGCTTGCTTAATTTTACCATTTCCTGGGTTTTCTGTCTTTCAAGCAACGTGCATGGAAGCTCTACTGTTTTGCTCCACTGATACAGAACAATCCCTTTTTATTTTCCTCCAAATTTGACGTTCATGTTAGCTTAGAGATATTTGAAAAGGAAAAATAATTAAATAATTAACTACTTAGTTCAGTTGTAGTACTTCGATCGATTGTTAAAAGGATCAAAATCCATTTGAAGGAAAAAAAAAAAAATTATATCAATGACAAATTGTAAAGCTGGGAATAAAATAATTAGATGTGATGCCCCGAAAGTAAAAAGGGTATTAAATTCCTTGAGCTGGTAACGAAATGAAAATCATATCACAACATGTGTACATAATAAAATTGATTAACACATAAAATAATATATAGGTGCCATGCACTAGGCCAAATATTCAATTATATATAGGCTGTCCCTTAATATATAGTAGCCGTAAAAGAGAGAATTATATAAGAAATGAGTTCAACCAACTGAATAATTATTTTGAGATCACATTTATGGATATAACAGCCCAGAACAGAGAGAGAGAGAGAGAGAGAGAGAGTAATGAAAATGAAAACTCTTACCAGCTAGCAAGCACTTAACAACCTAAAGAAACCAGAACAATAAAGTAAAATTAGCTGGAGGGTTTTGTCTCAATTTGATTGGCAATAAGCAGGAACTTCTGCTCTTCAGTCAATTTTCCCTATTGCATTACTTAAGATGGCGTCTCACTCTCATGTTGCGTACAATTATTTTTTCTTCTCAATATTCTCAAAAGTCAGTAACAAACTCACCCAACTTTGTTAATTGCGCTTTTATTCTTGTTCACCCGTCTAATGCTGTTCTCCTTCCCGACAGCTTCCAAGGGACCGAAGAGATTAACGGCTGCTAACCATCTCAAAAAAATTGCAATGTGGGCTTGGCTGCCATCACTCGCTGTCAGTCTCCCATTTTCATGTAAAACAATTATCTTTATAATTTTTCAGCTCAATCATTTTATATTTTCGTAGCACGAGTAAGCATAAGCGAGTAGTGCGAGCTAGCATTTTCAGTCAGCGTCAGCTTAATATAGACCTCTCGGTCAGACATGTGCAATATCCATGTGGTCTACCGTGTATAAGTGACAGGCTAGGCTACCTATTACTTAATTGGGAAATGCTAGGAATTTCGTTTTGGATCGTTTATTTTGTCCGATTATTTATTTTATATTATTATTTTAATACTTTTAAATATATATTTTTTTAATTTATAATATTATTAAATAATATTTTCTTAATTACTAAATAAAAATAAAATAAAATAAAAAAACAATCGGACAAAATAAACAAAACCCAAAATGAGCTCCCTATCATTTTTCTATTTGATTATATAGACTGCATGGAATTGGATCGATCTAATCTATCATGCGATTTAACTATATTATATGTCTTAACTAAAATGCAGTTGGACCCATCAAATTAATGTCCTTTTGCATTAAAGTAATGATATCCTTATAAACGGTTCACTACTTCTTTAATATTTATATTATATTTAAAATTTTTTTATTATTTTCTTTTAAATATTTTTTTAATATTCTTAATCATTAAAAAATATATATAATTTTATTAATAGTCATTTTTTAATTATTAAATAAAATAAAAACTTAAAAAAATTTTAATATAAAAAAATAATAATAAAATATTACTCCCATCATTTTCCTTTTGCATTAACTCTTTGCCTGCACCTAATTAATAAAAGAGAGAACCGGACCTTCCACACTCATTTTTCCTTTCAAAGGAGACTTGATTTTAGTCGGTGGCTATGGCCCACATTAATTTGAACTAAACGTATAGACTTCCTACGTACGTACGTTCGTAGGTTAGCTAGCTCTTGGTAAATAGCTTTTTAACTTATCATCCACGTATATACAAAACACTTTATTTTTTTCATTTTTAAATTTTTTTATTCTTTTATTTTTTTAAACTAATTAAATTATTTTACTCATCATCTATATATTATATATTTATTAAAAAAATAAAATAAAATAAAAATTAATATGATGTATAATATATGAAAATAATTAATATAATTTTTCGTATATAATATGATCAAATATGATAAACACACACGTCACTTTTCACATGAACGCTTTGTATAATTATATTTTAAAATAAAAAATATTTTTATAAAATATCTTAATAAAAATAGTATCACTTTATAAAAATACTCTTATTTTGAAATATATGTTATAAAATATATTATGCGAGTATTATCCCCAAACAACGCCCGGCATGGACCATAATTAATATGTACGTACGAAAGGACCCGGCCGGTTCCTAGCTCTTGGAAATTAATGTGAAAATGCATAACCTAGTTCCAACGTATTCTGTTTAACTATTATTATTATTACCCGGCTATCCCCCGTCAAACAAGAAATACGTACATCATTTAGGGATAACATGCATATTATATGGTCTCGTAATATTATTGGTGCATGGTCGGGATTCACTTGATATGCGCGCGAGAAGGAAATCTTAGAAAAAAAAACACTAGATATATATTAGGCCTGTGCAAAATGGGCCCGGATTCAACCCGATCGAAAGATCCAATTGGACTTGCTCGAACAAAAGCGGCTTGATTGGATTAGACAACAAGTCGAGCTTAATACTCTCAAAGTCAGTCGAAACCGATCATCAACCATAACGTTTTTCTTTCTCCTCAAACCCTAGTCGCTGGCTTGAAGAATGAATACTTCAAGAGCTTCTCGACATAGGGCCTTTTCACTAGGTCTTGATTGAGATAGGAAGCCACCATGTCTTTGAAAGCCTTTGATAACTTCTTGTTCTTGTCCTTCTCTTGTTTTTCTTAGTTTGCGAATCAAAATTGCCTCGTGATCTTTAGGAGCAGAGACTTTGAAGGGAGCAGGTGGGACAATAGAGGGCGTCATCTGTTGTGCGAGTGTACCACCTTCGACGCCATCCTATTAGTGAGCATCAATGACGACGATGAGGACCCCTCTTGAGTCAAATTTGATTCGTAAATAGAGGTAGAGACACCAAAATCTGCAAGCTTAACTGACCCATTCGAGTCTAGAAGAATGCTTTTAGCCTTGATGTCTCTTTGAAGGTGTCCTTGGTTGTGAAGATAGGACAAGGCGTTTAGGATTTCTTTGAGAACAATGACAATACATGGCTCGGTTAAGTTGTCTGGGAAAGAAGATGAAATGATGGATTGTAAAGAGCTAGCAGACATGAATGGCATCATGACCTAGAGGCGACTTTGAACTGTGAAGGAACAGTATGCGTTGAGGATGTTGGGGTGGGAGAGAATTGACATGGTCTTCGCTTTGAGCCTTTTCGGCTCTTCTTCTTTGTGAGCCATGAATCCACGTTGATCTTTGGATGGGGTTTGGATGAGGATTCTTGAACAGATGAGAGATCAAAGATTCAAAATGGTTTTGGAACTCTGCAAATGAAGGTATCGAAAGCAGACTAAGAAGAACAGGTTCGACCCAACCTGAAATTTACGGGTTGGGTCAGACTGCATTCGGGTCGGGTCGAATTGGATTGGATCGGCTCGGGTCCTTATGGCCAATCATGGCCGACTTCAACCTCACCCTCAGTCGGGATATCGTAAAGAAGGTCTTTCCTACTACCTAATTTTGCTTCAACCATGTTTTGGTCAATTATGGAAAACCTAGGAAAGGAGGGGGGAGGGGCTTCGGACCAGAGTGGTTGGGTATGCACAGGACCAGTTCACTTTTAGTGAAATCGGTTTGCCACATGGAGTGTGGGGTGTGCGCCCAACAATCGGCTTATACCAAGAATTTCTCAAAAATGAAGAAGCATAATTATAAGTAAAATTAATCGAGTCTGTCTGTATAAGGATTATGGTCTCACATATATACCCTAGCCTCAGTATAATATGGTATTTCCTGTTTACGAAAAACGTAGAGTGCATGCTCCGTAACTATATATATCTATATCTATGTATCATAATTAATCTTTCTTTTGGTATTTGGACGGCTTATTAGAAAAAATTAGGGATTTCAGACGTCGTCTTCATGATTTGCATTTGGGTACATACAAAACATCAAACATGATGATCAGTACCATAAAAGAACTAAAATGTAATATTTGCCATAAAATTGCATAATAAATTACGCTAGCTAGCTATGACGTTAAAACTGATCAATTAATCCCCTAGTAAACGAAGAAATAAGACTTGTCAACGACGCAAGCGTTCAATGATCGAAATTATGCATTTCCATAGGCTAGTGGGTGCAACAACTTGAATAGGGTTGAACTAAGTTTGCCCAGGAATCTGACCATCTTGCCGAATCAAAACCTAATCTGCCAACCTCAAACGACTCTCTCTCCCCGCCCTCTTATCTCCTATAAAAGAGCCTCCTGTCTCTCAATCTTCATAGCTTGCATTACCAACTTGACCATCCCACATAACAAAAGGCGCCGGCTTAGCAGAGATGGGAGCCCTCTACAACATTTTTGCCGATTCTCGGGCCTCTTTCTTCCTGTTCGGTCTTGTTCTTCTCTTTGCTTCAGCAATGTCGACCTTGGCACATGCCAAAACTCATCACCACAAATTTGTCGTACGTTTTCTCTCTGTTTTTCTCCCCACGTCTTTCTTTCTTCTTCCTGATATTAAATACTGACATTAAGTTTGGCATGAAATAGGTTCAAGCGACACCAGTGAAGAGGCTGTGCAAAACCCACAACAGCATCACGGTGAATGGGCAGTATCCCGGTCCAACTTTGGAAGTCAATAATGGCGACACTTTGGTTGTTAAAGTCACTAACAAAGCTCGATACAATGTCACCATTCACTGGTATTGCATGCATGATTGAGCTTGTGAACATACATATATATGCTTGGTTATTTTTCCTAATTCTTCAACTCTATATATGCACGTTCAAATTTGTAGACGGGCAAACCTTTTACTTTTTATATTAATGCTTCTTATTATTGGATATTTGCACAGGCATGGCATTCGGCAAATGAGGACAGCATGGGCAGACGGGCCAGAATTCGTGACCCAGTGCCCGATTCGGCCAGGAGGGAGTTACACGTATCGTTTCACTATTCAAGGACAAGAAGGAACATTGTGGTGGCATGCTCATAGCTCATGGCTTAGAGCCACCGTTTATGGAGCTCTGATTATTCGACCTAAAGAAGGAGATTCCTACCCATTCCCTAAGCCAAAGCGTGAAACACCCATTCTTCTTGGTAATTTTGCCCGGTCCCTTTATTTGACGTATGTGTCTTTGATATTCGACAGGAAAACGAGATAGTGGCATATAGAGAGAGAAAAGGAAAAAAGAAAAGAAAAAAAAGGGAGACATCCGGATGTTTGATAGACTATGATTGTGATGTCGATTAAGTTACTAACTTTGAAAAGAACGATCATTTTTAGGTGAATGGTGGGACACAAACCCCATTGACGTAGTGAGGGAGGCGACTCGGACAGGAGCAGCTCCAAACGTGTCAGATGCGTACACCATTAACGGTCAACCTGGCGATCTTTACAATTGCTCCAGCAAAGGTTTGCTTCTCTAGAAATTAATCTGCAAACCAACCATGCATTAATATGAGCCATTTAATATATATTGGAGATGGACACCCTTACAGGAAAATAATCAACTAGGGCACTGAAGGACTGACATTAAAAAAGAAATTGTATAATATCTTAGAAATATCTTAATAAGTTGAAATTCAGTTAACATATATATATATATATATAGTCTAATTCCAAAAATAATTGCCAAAGCATGCAGAGATCAACTAACTGATAAAAATGATAAAAACAAATTAATGTGTCCATTCACCACATATAGGTGCCATCAAAATCTCACTTGTTTTTTTTTTCCCTGAGCCAGCCACCAGTCTAATAATTACAAATGAAAATTAAACTCCTTGGTGTACGTTCGTTAAGCTTCCATCTTGAATATACTCAAAGAAGATGACCTCACAGCCTAGTACTTGCATGAATTTGATTCTGTATGCAGGTACTTACACAGTTCCAATAGACTCTGGCGAGACCAACCTCCTCCGTGTCATTAATGCCGCCCTGAACCAACCGCTATTCTTCAAGGTTGCAAATCACAAGCTCAGAGTTGTTGGCGCCGATGCCTCCTACACCAAACCATTCACTACCTCAGTCCTCATGCTAGGGCCTGGCCAAACCACAGATGTTTTGATCAATGGTGACCAGCCCTCGGGTCGATACTACATAGCTGCGCGTGCCTATGCCAGTGCCCCAAATGCACCTTTCGACAACACCACCACCACAGCCATTCTCGAGTACAAGTCCGCTCCTTGCGCTGCCAAAAACTGCGCAGCAAGCAAACCAGTTATGACAAGTCTACCGGCTTTCAATGACACGGCTACTGTCACTGCCTTCAGTAACAGTTTCAGAAGTCCCAATAAAGTGGAAGTCCCCACTGAAGTCGATGAGAACCTCTTCTTCACAATTGGTCTAGGACTCAATAAATGCCCACCACATTTCAGAGCCAGGCGGTGTCAGGGCCCTAATGGAACACGCTTCGCTGCCAGCATGAACAATGTGTCTTTTGTGCTCCCATCCAATATCTCTATACTTCAAGCTTATCAGCAAGGCATACCAGGAGTTTTCACTGCTGATTTTCCTGCAAACCCACCTCTAAAGTTTGATTATACGGGGAATGTCAGTCGCTCACTTTGGCAACCTGTTCCGGGGACTAAGGGGTACAAGTTGAAGTACGGGTCAAGGGTCCAGGTCGTGTTACAAGGCACCAGTATTTTCACCCCGGAAAACCACCCCATCCATCTTCACGGATACGATTTCTACATCATTGCGGAGGGGTTTGGAAATTTCAATCCCAAGACTGATACGGCCAAATTTAACCTTGTAGATCCACCTCTTAGGAACACAGCGTCAGTGCCAGTGAATGGATGGGCAGTCATTAGATTTGTCGCTGACAATCCAGGTATAAAAAAAAACTTCCCAAAATGTTTCAGATAGATACAATTTCCATAATACTTTCATTTATTTTAATTTCCTAGATATTAACAACCATCTGATCATGCTAATTAAGACACCTGTTTGGCATTCATAGGTGCCTGGCTATTGCACTGTCACTTGGATGTTCACATCAACTGGGGTTTGGCCATGGTGTTCCTGGTAGACAACGGAGTTGGAGAATTGCAGACTATAGAGCATCCGCCGGCCGATCTGCCACTTTGTTAAAGATCATCTACGGATCAGAAATTCCACCAAATTCATAAGCCCAGTAATAGGGGCCGGCCGCTATTTTTCTACTTATATTATAAGATTTTTCTGTTGTTTTCCCTGCATTTGGGGACCGGTTGTTGCTCTGTTTCATTGTTCTTTGTGATAGATAAAGCGGGTTTAGATGTGATGGTAAAGTGGTTGCAACACTTACGTACCATCTAATATAGCCATAGACCCGGCCGGCGCGTTTCTTTATTGTAGATGTTTTTTCCGCAATTGCTAATATTGAAGACAGATCTGAAATTTTTTAATATATCTGTAGTACTGTCCGAGTTTCACCCCATGCAACTCAATCGGCGGTATCCATTTTTTCAGGGTACAAATGCTGCAGTGTCTGCAGTACTATCTGATTATCAGTTCACAAACAATCCAAGAACGAATATAAATTCGATCCGAAAATTACGGGAATCAATGGTTGGAAAATCTTGATTTTTGCAGTTATATTATAACCTTAAATACATATCCTTAATTTGTAAAGTAGTAACAAGTTTATAATATTAATTAGCAAATTCTTAAAATAGAGTACTTTCAATATTAATTACCATGAGATGAGATCTCTCAGGGTTTTCCTTATTTATTCTATCTCTTGATCAGTTTTAGGCGGAGCGCGCAATTCTTTTATTTGTTTCCGCATTTATAAATTGCGTGCATTCAGATATATATTAAAGCTGCTTCTGGAAAGTCTTGCATGCATTCCATGCTGAATGAACAAAATTAGATCGAATTCAGAGATCGATCATACAAACTTAATTGACGCGATTAATATTGGACAGTACTCGTGGCATGCAAGTCAATTTATAATTAAAATATGAGTAATGTTACATATAGTCGCTACATATAGTCGTGGAATGTACAAACGTCGTGCAATTACTTTGAAAAAAATTGAGTCTACTATTAAAATATTATATTATTTTCATGTGAGTTTCATATTTATTTACTTTTTTCAAAATGACTGCACGGTATTTGTACACTCAAGACTACAAATATCATTTCTCATATATATATATATATATAATAAACCTAGCTAGCTAGCTAGCTAACATTAATATATTGCTCAAAATAAATTAAATACCTAAAATTA
The DNA here is from genome assembly GCF_001411555.2 of Juglans regia. Classification (NCBI taxonomy): domain Eukaryota; kingdom Viridiplantae; phylum Streptophyta; class Magnoliopsida; order Fagales; family Juglandaceae; genus Juglans; species Juglans regia. The sequence goes on along the minus strand of NC_049912.1, from coordinate 31,155,965 downwards.
AAAGATTTCTTATACATAATCCCCACAATGCTTAAGCACCAATAAAGACGACCAACCCCCATACAAGTTGAACGAAGCATATATAATATCGCCCACCACTCCCAAATCATCATTGGTCGCAAACGCAGGCATTTCTTTGTCGTCAAAATTATCTACCTCAAAGTGCCGTTGCCCCACCATCACAAGGTCGTAATGTCTGCCTGAAGAACGAATTGGGTCCACCACACTCAAAATATGGTCCACCATAATCTCCCAACAAACCACGCACGCATTGCCAATGTTCTCCATCTTGAATCCGTCGTACACATCTTCGTCCATCATCCTCTCCATCCTTACGTACTCGGAATCGTTCTCGTCATGGTCTTTCTTATTTGTAAGTGAGATAACACGTATCACAGTGATACTCACATTTGGATGGTGCGACATTTGAGCCGCATATGCGAGGGCCTCGCGATCATCCCTTCCGCCGATGAAAATTATAGCAACGTCGTAAGAAAAGTGGCCAGAGCTACTGTTACGGAAGTGTCGATCAACCAGAACACCCACGGTGCAAGGGGCATGTTTTTGTAAATTAGTATTGAGAACCTGTATTGCGCTAGCGACTCGGTTACCTTGTGTAGCCCTCTGGTTCTCATGGTGGGGAACTATAATGAGAGGGACTAGATTGTCTTGAGCCAGTTTTGAAATGTTTTCGTGCATGTTCTGGTAAGGGGCGATGATGGTGAAGGGATGGATGGTAATACGACCAATGGAGTTTTCAGAGTAGTTCGTGAAGGCTTGCATAATGTGATCGAAGCTGAAGGAGGTACTGGTGAGGAGCCACTTAAACTGCCTCAGGTTATGTTTATTGTAAGGGATAACAAGTGGAACGGCTCGACCGAGGATGTCCATAAGCTGGATTACGTAGACACAGATAGGTCTGGCTTCAGTAGGGTTGGAGGCCTCGAGGAGGGTGATGATGCTGCGCACGTTTTCCTCATTGTGGATACAACAAATGATCTGAAACTTTGAGTTACGCGGTGTGCTTTGGATTGCTCTGATCAAGCCTTGGGGGTTGTTTGAGGGATTATTATAAGCACATTCATGTAACGTTTGAGGCTTGTAAAAGATTTCTACCAATGGTGTTACAAATGCGGTCACGGCCAACGTGGACGACACCAATACAAAAAAAGATTGGTCATCTAGTACATGCTGCAATATTGATCACAATAACACATGAAATTAATTAGCTAGATACTATAGATTTTGCTACCTTAGCTAAGAAATTGACAAGTGAGATTGAACTTATAAAAAAATATATATATATATATATATATTTGAGGAAATCACATGACCATGATTACTGATCACCTTATATATAAATCCATATATTTTATATCTTTTTTACTAAACATAAATGAAATAATCGAAAAAGAGTTAAATAATTAAGAGTTCTACTACGTACAGTCACTTTTGCATATTTATTATACACTCTACTGATATGATTGACTAAAACAGTTATTTTATATTAAAAAAATGACGTAACTAATTACATTAGTGAAGTGTGCAAAAGTTACTGTATATATAATTTTTAATTAATTATATAAAAGGAAATTAAGTAAGAAATAATAGAATTAAAAAAAAAAAAATCTAACATGATACCGATCGTCGACCGACGTACCTTGCTAATCTTCCATCGGAGAAAAACCATGACATCTATTGCGCCCTTACAATTCATAATTAGACCGAGTAGGGCGGCATGTCTTGGTCTAATTTTGAATGACAGTGAAGCTAGCAGCACTCCCACAAACTTGGCAAAGTATGCTACCAAAAGGATACAATGGAAAATGACAAAGGCCTTCCAATTATAAATGGAATGCACATCCATTTCTATGCCAACACGAAAATACCATAATGGCATCAGGATATCAGACACAAACGTCTCTGACTTCTCTACTAAAATGGAAGCCAGAGGCGGTCCCTCAGGTATTATACACCCAAACAGTACAGCGCCAAGAGATAAACTGAGGCCCAAAATGTTAGTGAGACATCCCATGACTAAAACTCCAACTAGTGTTAATACAACAAAGACTTCACGAACGGGTTCCCCTTGTGGTGTTTTCTTGACCATCCAAAATATTGTCGGACGGACCACAAAGAATGTGAAGAGTGCCAAAGCAAAAAGGGAAAGAGCTGCGGCGATTGATTTGTCATGGGTTTTTTGGGTTAAGACTAGGGCGACGGGCATCAAGGACCATAGGATGAGAGAATGGACGAATGCGCAGGAAGAGGCAAGTAGGCCGAACTCAGAAGTTACGAGGTTGAGTTCTTCTAAGGCATTGGCAACCGCTGGGATATAGGATGTAGATATAAAAGTGGACATACCAAAACAGAAAATGGTCCGTGTCACTCCACCAATGTAGTTTATACACCCGACCATGAGTAAAAAGAGAATGGAAAAAGGAAGCGCGAAGCTTGTTGCACCAATGCTCCATGCCTTCTTATTCGTACTTAAAACCCTTGACACATCCACTTTCACTGCAATAAGAAAGTTGAAATACACTTCCCCAATTGCGGCTAGAGTCTCTAACACTATATTCTCCATCGGTAGGATCAATCTTTCTCCAATTACATGTTTCTGCCCTAGAATAGAAGGCCCCAAAAGAATACCACCCTGTACGTTGAGTACATATATAACAATTAATTAAGCATATATAATATATATATATATATATATATCTATATATCATCATGATGAGCCGGAAAAGATCAAGTATTCCAATCAGAAGCCATACCAAGATATAGCAGACAAATTTGGGTTGTTTTAGTGGCTGAAGAACAAAGTAGATAGCTCGGCACGCAACGAATGCCAATGTCCCTTGGAGCAACAACAAAGGAAAGATGTGGGCGAGGGGATTATCTCCCATCCAAATGCCGTTGGACTGAACATTATTTTGGAAATTTGTTGAGCAAATCATCATCAATTGCTGCTCATGAGAAGCTTTCCAGCTAATTTCCGCTTGCCTAGAAACGGTACTGACATTATAAATGCTTAGGATATTGGACATTCTTCTAATGAATTGATCAGTGGTTTCTTATCATTCCAATCTCTTAAATATTACGTAGTACTCATGAGGCATAATTCAAAATTGTAGCTAGCTAGCTAGGCAGGCAGTTTTGACAGTTATAATTAAAGATAACAAGAAGCTGAACGGAATTAGAGAAAGCTAATTAATATTGGCAGCTAATTCCAACGAGCTAGTTTGTTACTGTTTGTAACTAAAATCATGCGTTGACTCGGATCCGACGTTATAACTTAATTTTAGGAAGATTCTAGTGTACTACTGCATGAAGGTATTATTAATAATGCTCATGATCATGAGCTAGCATGGACATTCTCAATTGACCAGGCCGGCATCTCGATGATCATGTATTGCCATCGATGATCAATACAGATCGATATAATTAGTTGCCAATTTCGCGCTAGCTAACTAACAAATGATCTTTCTGAGCCATGTTTGTCTTATATATATAGTACTCAACAATTAATTTGTTAGAGAGAGATAATTATAATAAACTCATGATGAACCTCCATGGATCATCAGAAAATATTGCTGCAATATCACATGATCAGTAGTACTACTCAAATTAATCATGTATTGACGTAAATTCGAGTTAAAATTATATATATATATATATATATATATATACACAGCGAATTTGAGCTTAAAAAGTTAGGTAGACCTAAAAAAATGTTGTACGTTAATCATGTGACTTATTAGTGACAATTAAGTTTTTCCTCTCACAAACTAACATAAATTATATACTCTTAATTAGGTTTAATGGATTTTCTTAATATTGTAATTACAAGAAAACATTAATTAGGTCGCTAATTTTTTAAACAACTTGCGAATTGATCAACATGAAACTAACATTAGTATTTGATCGATCGTAAATATTGGACTTGACAAGATTATCTAAATCTAGCATATTACGTACATTTAATATTGTTGTTTTGAGAAAACATCAGAAAATGACAATATTCTAGCAAGCAACCTTTATTTCTTGTAGTCCCAACAAACAGTGATATATATATATATATATATATATATATATATATATATATGTGTGTGTGTGTGTGTGTGTGTCTTCGCAGTTGTCACTTATTCTTGCAGCTTCCCTCCAATATAACATTAAATTACACTATATTCACCGAAAATACCCTTTTCTGTCCGTTTTCCCATCAATAGGACGTAGCCGCCATTATTGAGCCACGTAACTGAATTTCTGGTGTTTTCCCTTTAGCAGCAAAGGATTGAGTTTTACCGGCAAGCATGTGTCGCCGCAAAAAACCCTAATTTCAGCCGCAAATATATGTTCAGCGAATCAGCATGGTTAATTGTCGCTGCAAGACTTTTCTCGACCATTTTGAAATGCGGCAAATAGATATTTCTGGCGTTTATAGATCGCCGTAAATGCTCTTAATTTACAAACAATTATTTCTAGGGAGTTTTTATCGCCGGAAAAGGTCCCTTACCGAATATTAAGAACATATATACACACACACATACTAAACTGGATATATGAAAAATATAATGCAGCGTATATATATTTCTACCTTAAAATTATATACTCTTATAAAAAGAAAAATAATACCCAAACTAAACAAAAATACTAATTACAATAGTGCCAATAAATTTCCCTTGAATATATATCCAGCCAAGTATACAAATGGCCGAGAAGATCATACTTAGAAAGTATTAATTCAATAGCAAAATCTGCCAACGCTTCCATGTCCAGAGATATATAGTTGGAGAAAAGAGAATTAGATATGATACATTTCTAAAACTTCTTCAAAAACCTCTGCACAGGTAACAGGAAAAAAATATGTACTTAAGTAGGGAATGAGATATTGAACTCTAAGAAAAAGGGCAACTAAAGCAAGCAACAAATCACACAAAAGTTTAAGATTCCAGCAGCTAAATGAAACAGTGACAATATTAAACAGGTAATGTATTATGTGGACTTTTTTATATTATTTATACAATTTGGTTGATGCAGGCATGCATGACATGAGGAGATTTTTCTGCTTTTTGTATGTGTGCTTCAACTTTCATAATTTAGGATTTTTATACAAGTTATGATTCATGTTGGGTACGTCCACATTAACTTAAAATACTTCAGAGATCAAAATGACGGGCGTTCAAAGTCTTACATAGAACTCCCAGAAACTTGTCCAGAAAATGAACCTGACTCCTCGAGGAACAAAACCTTAAAAAAGTGGATTCTACTAACTTCAGCTTCAAGGGCTTTCATGACCTATACTATACCAACGATCTACTAACTAATTCAACAACTATGTTGCAGGATAATATAACATTACAGAGGAAACTAGATTCTTCATTTTCTTTATACATTTTCAATTTCTCAGTCATGAGTGAAAGATATCCATTACATATGTTGCAAAACAATTTATATTTTCATTTGTCAGAGTATAGAATGCACACCTTGGACATCACTTGTCAACATTCTATGCATTATAGGAAGCAAAGTTGGATTAATTTCCACAAAATATGAGGAAGCCTGCTCACTGATTCAAGAAGCTAGCTAATAGCATGTAAACAACCAACTGCAGCTAAAGCACCAGGATCATCAACTTCATCATCAGCTTAAGCAGTGTTCATACACCTCCAAAATGCAGCCGCCTAAATTTAGAGAGAAAAATGGACTATCATGAACTAAAGAAGGAATAGAAGGTAATGATTTTAAAATTTACCCTTTTATTTCTTCTCCCCCACCTACATTTGGGTAGTGAGAATATTTGAGAAGTGTTGAGAATATTAGTAAATAGTTATAAGTAGAGATTGAAATGAGTTTGTGGATCTCATCGAGAGTATTTTGAATTGTTTGGATGTATTAAATATGTTGAACTGTTGACTTCTGGATAGATAATTGAAAAAATTGTGGGTCTTATTAATGATTGATTTTTTTTATATATAATAGTGATAAATATTATAATAATTTTATTTTTTATTTATATTTAATAGTGATAAATATTATAGTGATTTTATTTTTTATTTATATATAATAGTGATAAATATTATAGAATGGTAATACCTTTTTAGCGAACAAAAAGTCTACAATATTATAGAAGAAATAGAAGGGTAAATTTTAAAATCATTACCTTCTACGGCGACTTTATATTGCCCCAAAAAGTCTCAAACCAACATACCTTTTTAGCAGCAGTACCGTGTCGCCGTAACAGTTATACAATTGCCGCAATAACTACAGTAAAATCACTTATTGCGGCTAGATTTTGGTCGCCGAAAATAAATTGAGCCGCAAAAATCTCTTTTTCTCGTAATGAATTAGATACATCATCATAACTTTGTAAAGTTGCAAGCTAAGCAAAGTAAAATAGAATTTCATTTGCCAGATCTCATGCGTTTCCTTTTTCTCTTTAGTTTTTGCAGCAATTATTTTTGCATTGTTTCTCTGCACTTGCATTCTTATCTCACAGACATATATAATATAGAACATGAAATTCAATCAATCTAATGTCCGGAGATGATTTTAAATGAAAGTTAAAAAAAAAATATTGTTGAAATATTATTTTTTAATATTATTATTATTTTAAAATTTAAAAAAATTAAATTAAAATTTAAAAATATTAAATTATTTATTATATTTTATATAAAAATTTAATTAAATTATAATAATAAGATAAAATAAAATAAAATATTTTTATAATCCAAACGAGGCCTAATATTAATCTTAAAAGCGAACAAAATCTTCGGGCCATAGCTGTCCAACATTTCACAGGATGGGTGATTTAATGGGCTCAAAAGCCCACAAAGCTCGAAGAAGTCAATAGAGAGACCAAACAGCATTTGACTATTACAAGGTAGTCACAACCAATTGGATAGTCCCACTCACACGAGCGTATTGTAGCTTAAAATTATGAAAAATATTTTAATCACAAAAATATTATATAAAATAATGATATAATTTTTTAAATTATAAAATTATTTTTATTATAAAATAAATCTATAAAACTACGTCATTTGTGACGTAGCAGCATTCTAAAATCATAAGTATCACATGGACAGTCCCACCCTATAACACACGCAACGAATCACGATCAATCGAAGCCACTTCTTCACGTAAAATTCTTGATCTATCCTCTTCATTTCCACTCATCTACACCACCCTACCCTTTACCGCGGGTGTTCCAAGCTTCTCAACTACCTCTTTTTGCTCATGCAACATCACAAAACTCAAGGATTTCGGACAGACCGGTGGTAGCCGGTAGGTTTCTCCGCCTTACTGTTCCCCACTTAATCTCTCTCTTCCTTTCATCATCATCTTCTTTAATTTCCCAATATCTATATCCAACTTCAGATATAACTGAGCTTTTGTTTTCTCACCTGGCCGTTACTTGATTCCCAGGGGCCAAGCACTAAACTCCCCCGGAATCTGGCTAATTCCATTTCAGACTCAGCATTTATTGTTCTTTTATTTGTCAGGGTGTCGGCTATTTACTTTGGTTTCCTTATAAATGTAGTAGTTTCTCCTCTGCAAAGTTCGGAAAAAAGTACGTAGTAGTGCTACCCAAAGCTGTGAATTGATTTATTTGGTAATGGATACTCGTGCTGCTGTACATGTTGTGTAATCAACTATTCTTTGGGGTGTTTTATCCATCACATGCATTGAGGCCATTTGAAGTTTTTTTTTTTTCTCTCTCTCTTTTGGTCCTTGCTTGCATATAAGTTTATAACTGTATCTGTTTTGCAGCTATCTAACCCTGTATGACTTGGTGGAGTCTCCCACAAATAATGTGAGCATTATTTTTGTCTTTCTTTGTTTCCGGTTATAAGGAATAACCTTCTTTATTAATAAGAAAAAAGTGGTTATTGATTCAAAGCAAAGTTAGTGGCTAATGGGTAGATTCTAGACTCACATCTCTGAAGGCTGAACTCAGTATCTCCTTTTGATGGTACGAGTCTCTAAAGCCTTTACTTTTTCGGTTTTCCCCCCTTTTGATATTGTGAGAGAGGGAAGGTGGGGAGCAGTGAGTCGTATCTGTTAAATAAATGAACAAGATCACTTCATTAATTCACTACAACTGATATCGATATTAACCAGAAACAGTTTCTCAAACTCTAATTTAGGTTGGATCCACACCAGTAATTCTGGATTAGTGAGGTTGTATAAAATGAGAGAGAGAGAGAGAGAGAGAGAGAGAGAGAGAGAGAGAGAGAGAGGTTGCTATTGATACGATGTGATGCGCACCTTCTTGTGTTGCTGTCAGCATTTTAGGTTAGGACTAAACTGAAAAACACAGAAGTGGGCAATTACTAATTATATAGAAGAGGAAGCTCACTCAACCTCGGTAGCTTATGCTACCATGCACTCGGTACAAAAAAGGGCCTTGTTTGTTTTCCAAAAACATCTCATCTCATCTTATCTCATCTCACCTCATCATTACAATTTTTTTAAATCCCCACATAAAATAAAATAAACAATTCAACTTTTTCAAATCCTAAAACAACAATGATATTAAAAAATATATTTTAACAATATTTTATTCAACTTTTTAACTTTAATCTCAACTCATCTCATCTCATCTCATCTCTGAAAACAAAGTTAAAGTTAACTTTTTAACTTTATTCAACTTAGTGTTCAGCATTAGGATCTAGTTTAAACTTCCCACCTTAGTGTTCAAAGAAAATTACTAATTATACTTGTGTTGCTGTCAGCATTGGGATCTGGTTTAAACTTCTCACCTTAGTGTTCAAAGAAGCTGGGGTTTAATATGCGCCTGATTGCCTATATGATGCAGATATGTGACTTTTGTACCTATTACTACGGGATTATTAGAAGGATTGAGCTTGTTAACTAGTCAAGGATGGTGAAGAAAAGACATCTGTATTGATCCAAACATCCGTTTGATGCTTATCGTAAGCATCACCTCTTTCCTCTTATTCTTATTCTTATTCTTCTTTCTAAATGAGTTTGATTTTCTGTCTTCTTTTTTTCTTCTGAATTGAAACTTTTAGATCATCTTCGATTTTTTTTATTTCTGGCCTTTTTTTCTTTGGGGTTATGTTGGTGTTTTGAACCAATGGGTAGGCATTGGCATTTTGTCAGCAATTTTTTTTTTTTTGGTCATCATGAGTTGTGACACACTGTTTATGCTGTCAATTTTCTTTGAGAGCATGCCAAGAACACCCAAGGGAGATTTTTCTTCGACACCCATAGGGAGAGGGTTGTTATATGCTCCCTGAATTTGATCAAAACAAATTAGTCATACTTGGTCTTGACTTTGATTGCTATTATTTAACTGGCTGTGTTCATTTCAGTTGATTTATAAACTCATTGGAATTATTTCTGTGGAGATCTTTCTGTTGGAACTTACTGAGATTTTATCTGATAGCTTTTGAAGCTTCTTTGGCTCATAGGAGGCAGTAAAGCTCATCAGAATTATGAGTGGGACTGTGACCATGCATCTCATGGACAATTAATTTGTAATTCAGGAGAAAGGTCCCTTCTCTAACCTCCGTATACGGTCAAGGCAAGCTACTAATTTATCTGATTGCACCTGCTTTCTGAGACCTGGCATTGACATGTGTACTTTCAGCATCTCAACGTACAAAAAGTTCCAATGAGGAAAACCAGGGGCCAGTAATTCACCATTTTATATTAGCCTTCGTAACCTGGATTTCTCTGTCGCTGCTTCAAGAGGGCCGTATTGAAATTTTAAAAGTTTTTGTATGTGTGCAATACACAGGTGCTTGTGAGTCCTAAATTCAAGTCCACTTTTTTGAAGTGTTGTGTGTGGAGGTATCATCATGTGTTTCTGAACCTATAAAAATGAAAAACGTTTTGTTTATGTTTTTCAATGTCATTCTTCAATAACATGGTCTATTTTATTGTTCAGTAACCTGGTGCTAGATTACTTCCTTAGAAGTCACTTGTTATTTCACTAATTAAATTTAATAAAAGGGAAAATAAAGAAAACCTTTGTGCTCTTTTGATCTATAAGAGAAGGCGATCCAATTACCAAACTTACATCCTAATCAAGTTCTTCTCCGGTGGATATGAAACCTGTGTATTTCACTCTTGATCAGCTTGCATATGGCTAGTATTTCTATTGAAGACTTCAAATCAAGAACTTGATTTTATTATTACATTTGATTTGATTATTTCCATACGCATTACTTGGCTCCTTTTTGTTATACATACTCAATTGACTCCTCTTTCTGACATAGGTGTTCTCTTTCTTTTATGGAAGATGAAAGGGAATTCAAAAATAGGAGAAATTGAGAAAGACGAAGGGGAAAAGAGTAATCGGCGTCGTTTTTATTTTGCCATGTAGGACGCAGTTTCTCTCCAATTCTCCCGGTCGGTTGCCTATAGAGTTTTTGTTAAACTTATATATATATATATGCCGATGATTGGGCTTTTTAACTTCAGCGATTCTATCATATCTAATGTCTCTTATTTTCTCTTAAAGCTTAAATATCGCGTGTGTTTGGATACTTGAAGTTGGAAGATTTTGCATAATTTTGGCAATGCAGTAACGTCAGCTTAACATGGTGTTGAACCATATGTGTCAAACGGTTATCTGTTTTCAAAATGGATAATACTTTCGATAGAGGCCGTGAACATTGGCTTTCAAAATTGAAGTACTCAAACTTGTTCGATCAATTTTGTCCATGATGCATGTCTTTAAGTTCTTTTGGAACATACTTTCAAGTTAAGGATACTCTTTCCTAAGTCGTACGTACACTTTTGTTGTTCATACATTAATGTATCTATTTGCCCATTAATAAATAAACCTGATAAAAAAATCTTATACTCATATAAGATTTGGGTACACTTAGCATATCACTATTAATTCCGAAAGATTAATATAAATGCATACAGTTTTTATTAAATATAAAAAATCTAATCTATACAGACAATAATAAATTTTGTCGAATTTACTTTATTCGTACATCGTGTGTCCATTACTCTCACTTACCAAGACTGGTGCACCAGTGGTTGATAGTCAATTAGCCAATTGAATTGTAAGTAGTTGGACACGTAGGGTGTGAGGGGTATAGGGTGGTAAACCGGCTTATAGATAAATTATTTTATATAGTAATTTATAAGAGCTTGAAAAAGTAGGATTTTCAAACCAGATTGATCGGAATATTTAATTAAGAACTCTCATGATCTTCAATGAAATTTAGTATTAATATTCATTTAATTACTTAAATCATAAACTATCTTTTATTATTATTATTATTATTATTATTTGCTTGGTTCAATTAATGTGATCTACTTTGGACAACATTATCCAAGTTTTTTCATCGAGAATCATAAATGTCCAGATATTTCACTAGAACAAATAAAAAATTAGAATCTTAATTTTTTTTAAAAAAAATTTAATTATAAGTGATTCTACGCATTAATACGCTCACCCAACTAACCTTCTACTAGCCTAATTAATTAACACAAAAAGAGAAGTCTATTCCTATTCTCAATAGTCTTCAACTAGCCTAATTAATTAACACAAAAATGTTTGAAAAAAAATAATAGGTTGATAGTGACAAGAAGAATAATAAATACTTAAATTAAGAAGTGATCTATGTGCGCTGTGGTTAGAAGTTAAGAAATGGATAATTAAAGCGAAAAAACAAGGTGCAATTAAAGTCTGATTTAGTTATACAGTTTAAATAAGATGAAATAAAATGAGATATTTTATTAAAAATTGAATAAAATATTATTATAATATAAATTTTAATATTATTTTTATTTTAAAATTTAAAAAAATTAAATTATTTATTAAATTTTGTATAATAATTTTAAAAATTTTTTATGATTAGATGAAATAAAATAATTTAATTTTATATAACTGAACCAATCCTTAATTTACGCAGATCCACTCGTAAGTCTGGCGTGAGCAAAATTCCTCATTTTCCTCTCTACGCTTTATTTTATTTATATCTGACTTATTTATATCAATTCTTTTTTATTCATATTTTTTTATATCAATTCTTTTTTATGCATATTTTTTAATCATTTGGAAAAATTGAAAATTGATAAGAAATGAAAATTGATAATTTCCGGATCAAACAGCAAAACTAATCCTAAAAGTTGACGGCATAAAAATAGCCCAACCCAAAATTCTCGCAGCAGTCTCGTAGTCAGTCTGTCAAACAGGCATAAAAAAAAGGACATACTGCCATATTCTAGCAATATTAGAACCAGCCCCCAAGTACCTAACTTGGAAAAACACCATCAATCCCAGGAATTAAAGAGAGAAGACATTATGCCAGCTTCCTCGCTACAATTCCACAGAACCAATCCCACCAATATTCACACCGCAACCGCTACCCTCAACCGCCATAAACACTTCCAAATCAACCCTCTTTTGCACAACCGAGTCGACCCAGTACCCGACTTGGTGGCCTTCCACCATACCCACACCCTCGGGTCCAACCAGTGCTGCTCCGCTGTGGTCCAGACCATCGACGCTCCCGTCTCGACCGTCTGGTCCTTGGTCCGACGATTCGACAAGCCGCAGGCCTACAAGCACTTCCTCAAGAGCTGCCACGTCATCGACGGCGACGGTGACGTGGGCACTATCCGAGAGGTCCAAGTGGTGTCGGGACTGCCCGCCGCCTCCAGCACCGAGCGCCTCGAGATCCTCGACGACGAGAGCCACGTCCTCAGCTTTAGCGTCGTCGGTGGGGACCACCGTCTCCACAATTACCGGTCCGTTACCACCCTTCATGCCGCCTCGTCCGCCGTCAACAGTACGATAGTTGTCGAGTCCTACGTTGTTGATGTGCCGCCGGGTAATACCAAGGAAGAGACTTGCGTGTTTGTGGATACAATAGTACGTTGCAATTTACAATCTTTGGCTCAGGTCGCTGAGAATACAGCGAGAAACTAGCAAATTAAATATATATTTTAATGCTCATGAATGATTCTTTTGCTTCTTTTTTTATTTCTGATATAGCCATATGGGTCGATTGGATCGTGTATCATGGATCATTGAGATCCACACTGGGAATTGGTAGTACTGTACTTAGATTTTCAGATGGCAATGGCTGGAGCTGATACACTGATATATGTAATATCATATTAAGTACTGCTATATATATATATATATATATATATATATGTATGTATGTATATGTTATACTGTTTCCCTTTACCATCGATCCTTTCTGGAGATCGCTAGCTAGCTCCTACATTAAGCGCGGTACAATTCATGTAGTGTATTTTTATCATGTTTTATGTATGGCCATACAATATATGTGTGTTCTTTTGGGAGTTTTCTGTGTTTTTTCAAAAAAGAAGAAAAGAAAATCTGAGCGGACATGTTTTGTGTACGTAGTTTGGAAGATGCAGTACTCTATATGCAAGTCAGTGTGAATTGTCAGTAAGTTTGCTCTCATGTTTTCCAACTTCCTTAGTTCTTCTCTAGTTTCTTGATGTTCTTCTTGCACCGATGGAGTGGAACGCTAGTTCTCAGAAGATATTTTTTACAGATCGAAGAAATTAATCAGTGGCAAGTACTCCTGAAGCCTAAAAATAATTCAACTTTGTTGTGAGCGTAATGGATTAATTCAGACTGCAGGAAAATGGATTAAACAATGTACGTACGTGCGATGCGCTTATTAATCTCTCTGGGGAATTTGAGACTGCAGGAAAATCGACGTTGTCCATCAGTACTATATTTTACCATCATATTCCTCCGAGACAGTGTAATATATCTTAGTCGTCATTCCGGGGTGATATGGTACTTCTATATATATATATATATATATATATATATATATATATATATATATATATATATGTATGTATGTATATATGTATATAATGTACGTATGTATATAGGGTGTGAAGATAATTAGAAACACAGATAAATATTACTGCGCGTAAAACACGCCGTGATTCGTGAATATTGTGACTTTTTTACCGCGAACGAGTAATTTATTAATTAATATGTTGACCATATATATATATGCTTTCTGATAAATCCTAGTCATGATTTCATTGTCCTTTCAGTTCATCATATATTTGATTCTATTGTGCATGAGGAACTTAAATAATTAAATTTAATTTCAATTATATACATGATCATAGCTAGCTAGCATTTTCTTTTTCAAAATTCAAAGGCCTGGGATTAATTTTCAGTATATATTAGTCCATGCATGCACGGAGAGTACATATTTGAATCTTGCATTAAAATATATAGTACTGGTCTTTGCATGGATCAAGGAATCAACATCTGCGCCACTGCAACTTGGCTTTAATTAATTAATATATAACTCAACTTGTAGAAGCAGAGGCAGCTCCAAATTAATATCCCGATCGATCGCCCTAGTAGCCTCTTTATATTGTTTTTTTTTTTTTGTTGTGCATGTGTTGGAAGGATATATATATGGACATGCAAGTTGGTAATTTGCAAGTGGGCAACGAACGTGGCATACTTTAATTTATAATGTGTCCCGCTTGTTTGCATGAGACATGATTAAAATCAAAATCCACGCAGGTCGTTTTGCCCCACCGCGGGTGATCATTTGACTGGGCAATTAATATATATATATATATATATATTTATATATATTACTTGATCTTCGATCCGCACATGAAAATTAGACATCATCACTTCGTGACTATTAATTTGGATATACTAAGTATACGTACTCACATGTAGCGGGTAAATTATGTTGAACATGGTTAATGAGTTTGTTAAAACTGTAGTACAGTTTTAAAGAAAGATGTAGGAAATGGTTTTAAATTAATTTAGAACCAAAATATATCATAGGCCGTTGTCCTTTTCAATTTTATATTTGATTAAAAAAAATTATTTTTCTTAATTTCCTGTGTCTTTGAAACAATAATATTCATGAATGCTATAATTATTTACAGTACGTACAGACCCTTTTCTAATTTCCTTTCATTGGATGATCTCCCGGCTGCGTACGTCGACAGTGACAGAATAATACGATTTCTAGAATTCATTTCTCCCTTGTGTATTTACTGTACTAGTGTAGCAGATTTATATAGTTGTTACACACTTCTAGAGAGTCCGAAAAGAATAAAAAGTGGTTACAACTTGAGGTAAAAAACAGAAAGAAAGATGTTTACGGTGCCTCTGCAGTAGTACTTGATTTCTCTGCAGTGATGGTTGTTACACTTGATTTCTCTGTAGTGGTGTTTGTTGAGGCATCAGTAGAGTCTATATTAATACGCCCCCTCGAGTCCAAGGGTGTATCAACAACCTTGAGACTCGATCGAAGTCTGAAAAATCTGTCCGCAACTAATGGTTTGGTGAAAATATCAGCGAGTTGGTCGTTAGAGCTGATGAATGAGATCTTTAGAGACTTGGCAGCAACTCGAGCTCGGACGAAGTGAAAGTCGATCTCCATGTGCTTTGTTCTTGAGTGAAAAACTGGATTGGCAGCCAAGTAGGTGGCTCCAATGTTATCACACCACAGTGTTGGGGCATGATTAAGAGGTAACCCGAGTTCTGAAATAAGTGTCTGAAGCCAGATTAACTCAGCTGCTGAAGAGGCGACAGCTTTGTACTCTGCTTCGGTGCTAGATCTTGCAACAGTTCGTTGCTTTTTGGAGCTCCAAGAGATCAAGTGGTTACCCAAGTAAATACAATATCCACCCGTAGACCTTCTATCATCCGGACATCCAGCCCAATCCGCATCCGAATAGGCATGCAGTTCAAAAGAGGATTGAGAGGAGAAGTAGAGTCCATGATTGATTGTAGCTTTTAAGTATCGGAGTATGCGTTTCACAGCAACCCAGTGAGGTAATTTAGGTGAGTGCATGAACTGACACACCTTATTTACCGCATAAGAGATATCGGGTCTTGAGAGAGACAAATATTGTAAACCTCCAACTATGCTTCTATACATGGTGACATCATCAAAACTAGGAAAATCCAGCTTAGAGAGTTTTGAAGATGCAGCCATGGGTGAAGTGACAGGCTTGGCATGAAGCATATTACTACGGGTAAGAAGATCTTTAATGTATTTTCGTTGGGATAATAGCAAACCATGACTCATTTTAATAATTTCCAGCCCAAGAAAATATGAAAGAGTTCCAAGATCCTTTACAGGAAAAACCAAGCTTAAGTTCTGAATGAAGGTATCAATAGCCGTAGGATTAGAAGCAGTGATTATGAAATCATCGACATACACTAACAAGTAGATGTGCAGATCACCAAGATGAAGTGTAAACAAGGAAGCATCGGATTGAGAAGCCACAAAACCGTAATCTAACAACCATGAGCTTAGTTGAGCAAACCAAGCCCGTGGGGCCTGTTTGAGGCCGTAAATGGCCTTATGCAGCTTGCAAATATAATCAGGGAATTGAGGATTGATAAAGCCTTGAGGTTGATGCATGTATACCTGATCTGTGAGTGTTCCATGAAGGAACGCATTCTGAATGTCAAGTTGTCTGAGTGGCCAACCCCGAGCAACAGCGATGGACAGAACAAGTCGGATCGTGGGGGCTTTTACCACAGGACTAAAAGTCTCATGAAAATCGAGACCTTGCTGCTGATGGTAGCCTTTGGCTACAAGCCTGGCTTTTCTCCGTTCGATAGTCCCATCGGCATGAAGTTTTGTTTTGTATATCCACCTGCAACCGAGAACATTGATAGAGGGGTTAGGAGGCACTAAGGACCAGGTGTTATTTTGGATTAAGGCATGATACTCCTGAGACATTGCTGCACGCCATGATCAGTGCTTAGAAGCTTCAGTATAGCTGGTAGGAGATTAGGGTGGAGAGACCGTAGTAGTGAGGCACGACCGTGGAGGGAACGGGATTGTGCCATCCAATCGAACACGAGGTCTAGATGAGTTGGTCTGTGCATGGGTGATTATAGGTGAGCGAGGTGGAACGAGTATGGGGGGTGCAGAGGGTGCTGAGGAATTAGGGATTTGAGTGTGCGAATTAGAAATTGGGGAAGGAGAAGGAGAGACAGACGGGGAAGAGGAATTATTTGGTAAAGCTATTGGGCCCGGGCCGAGGAGTGAAGGAAGTGGACTAAGAAAGGGCAGGGAAGCTTGAGTAGAAGTCGGGTTAGACTGTGTGATGGCCGGGCTGGGCTGAGATTCAGAATAGGGAAAAAGGCCCTCATGAAATATTACATCACGGGAGTAGTACAACCGATGGGTTTGTAAATCCATGCATTTATAGCCTTTGTGTGTGGAACTATAACCTAAAAAGAGACATGGGGACGACCGATACTGTAGTTTATGAGAATTATAAGGTCTCAGATTTGGGAAACATTGGCAGCCAAAGATCTTAAGAAAATTATAATCCGGATCATGATGAAAAATTTGATAAAATGGAGATTTATTTTTGAGAGTTGATGTGGGTAAACGATTGATGAGATAAACAGCAGTTTCAAAGGCATCAACCCAAAAGGTAAAGGGGAGAGACGATTGGGCCAAGAGAGCAAGCCCAGTGTCGACTATGTGACGATGTTTTCTCTCGACAAGCCCATTTTGTTGATGGGTATGTGGACAAGAAAATCTATGATGAATTCCAAGTTTTTGACAATGAGACGTAAGAGGTTTGAACTCACCACCCCCATCGGTTTGAAGAGTGATGAGTTTAGTGTTAAAGAGACGTTCAACATATGGCAAAAAAATTGAAAAAGCATGTGAGACATCTGATTTTGCTTTTAAAGGATAAAACCAAGTGTACCGAGTGAATTGATCTACAAATGACAGATAATATTTAAACCCTTCTCTAGAAACAGAGTGGGCTGGGCCCCATACATCAGCACAAACTAATTCAAGAGGTTTAGATGAATGGGCCTTCGTTGAAGAAAATGGAAGCTGATGAACTTTAGCAAGTGGACACTCGGTGCACTGAAAAGCAGGCTCGGGTGAGGAGACTTTCAAACAGTTGGAATGCAAGATACGAGACAGCGTGGAGAATTGAGGATGACCCAGCCTTCGATGCCATTGAGAGAGAGAGGTTTTCTCGCCTAGATGAGCTGATAGAGATGGAGAGGAGGAGGAGGTGGAGGGCTGCACAGATGGAAAAACGTAGAGCCCATCACAAAGTGGTCCAGTGAGGAGGGTCTACCTCGTCGATATGTCATTCACAGAAAAAAAAAGAGGCATGAAATTCAAAGAAACATGAATTATCACTACAGAATTTGGACACAGAGATAAGATTCTTGGTGATGTTAGGAACGTGAAGCAAATTTTTAAGTAAGAAATAGGAGGATGTGGAAGATAAGGAAGAAGCACCCGTGTTTTGTATTGGAAGACCCGATCCGTCCCCTACACACACTTGATCACTACCACAGTATGGTTCTGAAGAGAGATTCAGATTATTGAAGTCATGTGTGATATGGTGAGTTGCAGCGGAATCTGGATACCATGTGGACTTCTAAAAATTGCTTGGTGTGGTGAAGTTGGCTGAGAAAGATGTTGGTGTGGCGTATTGATAGCTATGGTCAAAACGATGGAAGCATTGTAGAGCCACATGACCTGCCTTCCCACAAACTTGACAGGATGGGCGTTGTGTGGGTGCTGAGGGATTCTGCACTGCTGGAGAGAAGCTGCGACCACCACGTGAAGGATGACCAGATCTTCCTCTGCCATTGCGACCCTGTCCACCACGGAACTGGTTACGACCACGTCCACTGGTATTGGTAAAATTCGCAGATGGCTCAACCGAAAAAGATGTGCGTGTACTATGAGCAAGCCGACTTTCATGTACTAGCAATAGTTGGTATAATTCATTGGGAGAAATCGGCTCAGCTCGTGTTGTCACAGAGGTGATAAAAGCATCATAAGCTGGGCCAAGACCAGTGAGGAGATAAGAGACAAAATCCGGATCTGGTAATGGAGAACCAGTGGCTGAAAGAATATCCGCAAGAGACAGTACTTTACTGAAATAATCAGTAATACTTTGGTCACCACGGGTAAGATTGGCTAATTGGAAACGGACTTGAAACCGCTTGGCTTGAGAGTGAGACGTAAATAGAGAGGAGAGGGAAAGCCACAGCGCACGAGAAGTGTTTGACGAAAGTACGTGACCAAGCACAGACTCCGAAAGAGATGAGAATAAAATACTGAGAACAGCCTGATCAATATGTTTCCAGGAGGAATACGCTGAATTAGGTGCAGTGGAATCTGGAAGAGATGCTGGAGGAGCAGTAAGTGTGCCATCAACATACTGATATAAATCTTGCCCACGGAGGTAAGCAGAGATTTGGACTTGCCATAGTGGATAGTTATCGGTAGTAAGTTTGGTGGTGACAAGGTGCGAAAAGGAAGAGATGTTTGCAAAGGGAGGAGAGGGAAGGGGATTAGAGACTTCCATGGATCAGATTTGCAAAGACTGTCAGTCTCTGGCTCTGAGATACCATGACAGAATAATACGATTTCTGGAATTCATTTCTCCCTTGTGTATTTACTGTACTAGTGTAGCAGATTTATATAGTTGTTACACACTTCTAGAGAGTCCGAAAAGAATAAAAAGTGGTTACAACTTGAGGTAAAAAACAGAAAGAAAGATGTCTACGGTGCCTCTGCAGTAGTACTTGATTTCTCTGCAGTGATGGTTGTTACACTTGATTTCTCTGCAGTGGTGTTTGTTGAGGCATCAGTAGAGTCTATGTTAATAGACAGTACTACTGCTTCAAATGAAATGAGTTCAATTAATGCCACTTGCGTGCAAGCTCTCGATCGTCCACATCATGCAGCTAGCTGGCTGGCTAGTTCATCCGATCCGAAAGAAAGAAATTAGGATTTGGATCAAGATCAAATTCCATCGCATGATCTGTACATGCATGCATGCATGGTTAAGGATAGAATAACTTGGCAAAAAGAAGGTCATTCCAAGTGTCTTGAAGGCCAGGCAAACACCAATGCACACAATCTGCATAACTAACAGGGTTTGCTAACTGTTCAGGAGTCAATGGGTTCCATTGCTTCTTGTAGATTGAAGTGTGGGCGTCTTTCCGATAACCTGAGAGTTGGGTAATATTGAGAAATGTAATGGGAAACTTCGCTTTATCAAATACTTCTCCAATCACATGCATTATGCTTTTTTGGCAATCTGAACTCCAATAATTTTGATCTTGATCAATCAGTGTTGTCTCATTGTAACAGTTGTGGCCTGGTTCACCTCCCCAGTCTATACTCCTGCGCGCATCCCAAATTTTTAAACGATTATTAGTGTACGTACGTGCATGCATGGTGATATTATATGTGTGTGTGCGCGCGCGCCCGCGCAGCTGTACGTGCTGGTGGTATATATCTTTCATGCACATTGCACATTGCACCTTGCAAATTATATGTGTATATATAATCATCATGACTTGCGACGTTGGTAATTAATTACTGGCCGGATTGGGAGCTGGTGAGAGATCATCTCTACTCTCTCCCGGCTAGGCTTATAAGTTTTCATTAACAGGTATCTACAAAAGCATGCTGCATGGCATATTCTATTTATTAAAATGCTCAGACGCCATATATAGCAAATTCGTGCATGGGATATACATGATTAATATATTCAATTCTGTCAAGTACTAGTACTGCTCTATATTTCTCTCTTAATTATTTGGTACCATCCACCCTAAAATCACCGTTGCGGTCAGTTTGTCACCAAAATAATGATTGATAGAATTTATTTCTAAGTTTCTAACACTATGTATTTGCGTCGTGTACATATTCCTGAACCAACTAATTAGAATGCAATGTATATATATTCATGCATATAAAAAAGGAGAGAGCCAATATATATTTGAGATGGCAACTAGTATATACGCTATTTGAGTCTTGAGATCGAAGTTATTACTTTGCATGAGAAGGCGACATGCTAGTGAAGAAGACCCTTGTCTTCTTAGGGTCCATGTTCTTCTGCACCCATCTCAACATACTTTTCATTGCCATTCGATAAGCATCCTCAGTTGACAACTCAATAATTTCTTTCATGTCATCATCGAAAGATCCCAGTCTGAAAACTTAAGCCATTAAAGCAATTTGGAGGAGATAACATGGAAGTGAAAAGGTTTTCTATTTTTAAGAAAAAGAACTTACAATATCTTCATCTTCAAGCCAGTCATCCACCAAAGATAGGTATTGAATACTAATATATCAACACCTTTCCAATGTCGGCCATGCTTATTGATTGAACCTTTCCTAACAATCCTATCAGATATTTTATGAACAACAGCATTGTCTGCGTTTGATTCTAGAAGAAATGGTGCCCAATAGAACTCGATCGTGGCATTGTATTCCTAGACGTTGGGAAACAAAAAGAAAAAGAAAAGTTAGATAACGATAGAGCATGCAAAATGAGGGCATGCAGTACTGTAAATTAAGTAGTAATTGAATGTCACCTTGGCTGTGAAAACGGTGAGTGAATCAAAAGTTTCCATGGATTTGGCATCCTCGGCTATAATTGAATGGAGAAGACAAACAAATGAAACATATTGACCCCGGTTGAGGGAATCCCCAACAAACATCATCCTCTTTCCTCGGAGTGTCTCGAGCATCAATGTGGCATTGAAACTGTGCATTATAAATTTGAGGCGAGAACATTATGTGCATGTAATGCATTTACAAAGACAAAAACATATGAATTCAAAAGAAACTGACCACAAAATGTGTCTATTTGATCAAATTTCATTAACTCTAACTCTCTCGAAAACCATTAATGTTATTATTATAATTTGTTTGCATGCATCAGTACGTACGGTAAATATTACAAATAAACTTAAGATCGGTACAATGTTTTTCTTCTGGACCAACATATGAAATATTTAATTGAATAGATGCAATATAAAATCATATTCAAACTCAAGAACTCCAAGTAATCAGGTCGAGTTTGGAAAAAAAATCGAAAGATGAACGATTTTTAAGGGTTGGGAGTGGACATGCGATTAATTAGAAACAAAATTGGGATCAGACAAGTGAAGGGGATAGAACTGATGTGGATGTTTCCAATAGTTCCATTGAATGCAACCGACTTTACGATACCGTGTGCAACAAAACTTGGCTCACACTGTTAAATTCTTGTTTTCTAGTCCACAGAATTGTCTGTTAAGAATGAAAAGGATAATCATGGACCATATGGTGGGCCGTACCAACCAGCCCATACTATGGTCTAAACTCAACTCTCGAACCAATTTCCTTAAGTTCGGACTAGGTTAGATGGGCCAGCACTGGCATGATATAGTGGGCCGTGCCCACCTCCACAAGTGGACACGTGGAAAGAAAACTTCCAAAGTGGGCTGCACTTCAACAACCAGATGCCGCATGTCACTTTCAGGGACAGGTGGGAGATAGAAAAGAGACGTGCTTCCATTAAAATTACTGTAGCGGTTGACTTGGTATTCATCAAATCCCACGGGCCACCGGGCTTTCCAGTTTCCACCTCAAACGTAACGTTCCAGGTCGTGCATCGCAACTGTCCGCCGACTTGACTAATCAAACCTTACCCACTAATTTATAAGGAATATGATATTATAAAAATAAATTTATAAATTAAATTGATATGATATATTAAATTTATTTTATTATAAAATTAAAGTTTTTACAATTTAATATATCATGTTAATTTTATTTATTTATTTTCATATGATCTTTTTATGAGCAAAATATCTTTTTAAAATACAATGAGTTAGAAAATGGGAATCCAATAAAACACAGATAATATCCATTCATTTATAAAATACCTCTTTAAAAAGTCTATAATTAATCACAATATATATCTTAATTACACACACACAAAAAACTTTTGTGGTATTTGAGTCTTGACCCACACACCCCCCCCCGCGGCCCCAAACCCAGAATAGATGGTATTGAATAATTTCCAATCTTCCAATCTAAGTGCATGACAATTCCGAACTTAACCATGCAGCTTCTTGATATGCATTTTAATTCCATGTTTGGTACTACTTGAAGGATATCGGATATCTAAACAAAATGAACTCACCTGGGAAGAGAGCAATCGTGGGGCTGCCATCTCCAAAACTGATAATCCTTCTCGGGTCGTCCGTGTTCCTGGCAGGTCAACTGTGGTTGTATATACGGACAGTCCGATTCTTGGTAATGAGGCCGATTCGACTCGTCCCGAACCCACCTCCCGCTGAACACGTCACATCCTTCCTCGGTCTTTCCTATTGCGAACGGCAACTTCTCCCACTTCTTCTCTAAACCCCAAAACACGCCAAAATTAACCCAAACTGATCCGTGAGCCCCAACTTTCTCAGATTATATATGGCATATATGAGTCTATGAAATTTTCACTGGGATTAAATAGGTTGATTCAACTCACCGGTTCGGGGGGGCAGGTTGGTCCTGGTCGGAGGCAGCGCGAGTTGGATTGGTTGGCTGAAAAGGCAAATGAAGTCCTCGCCGTAGAGAACGGCGACCAAAACAATGAAAGATAGTAAGGTGAAAAGGTAGGGAGAGAGACGAGCCTTCCGTAGAAGAGGGGAGGAAGCTGAGGGAGTTGGCTTCATTTGTTTGTACGTATGTTTACGAATGGAAGTCTTACACGATGGTGTACTGCGTCTTGAATAAATATAAGAACTATGCAGGTTGGAGAAATCAACGACGTGCTGGCAGCCCAATTTATTAATAAAATTTAAAGATTATTATAAATCATATAATATATGGTGGTTCATTAATCCTGTAGATCAGTCATATATTATATTGTTTATACATTTTCCAGCGTAAATATATATTTAGTGGGTGGTCCTGGAGGTAACTAATTATAATCATGTCGCTTGGCCTCGAAGCTGAGACTTTAATGATCTCCATTCCATTAGAGAAAACGTCAATATAAATTACAATCATTAGGTTTAGATAGAAATCCAAGAAGCATGATTTAAATATAGAAAGGGTTTAGGTAGAGAAGTATTATTGGGTATTTGGTAACATTTCAGTTTCAGGTAGTTGCCAAGTCACCTGCTCTTTAGCCCCAATATATAATCTTTTACCGGAAACGACAATGGAGACAGCCAAGGAAGTCATTGTACAGAGATTGATCAACTAATTATAAATTTAGGTTCTTTGAAACTAAATTCTCAAATCCTTCTTAAAATCCTGCATGGATTAATGCCATCCACCACCTCTTAAGTTGGGGAAGGGACAACATATCGAATGTGTTCGATCGAAAGAGTGGAATCAGGAACAGCCTTACTTTAAAAATATGAGATGAACAAATGTCACGACTTTAATTAGGTTCTTTTTTTCTTTCTTTCTATCATCTTCTTTTTTATTTTATTAAATTAAGGTAGAGAAGAGAAACAGGTGGGCAGATTCGAATGATTCAGAAACATAAAGCTTCATTTTGATTGTAATTTACGCATAAGCTACATTGTGATTTGTTTCTTTTCTCCGAAGCTAAGTAAGAACTTAGAAGGCAACCTCAGCCCATGACTTTTTCCAGCCATTTTATCTTCTCTTTTATCTTTTTTTTTGTTTTCATTTATTTAAACCACGCCTGATCTCTAAGCTAATTTAAAGTAAATTTAGATTCGAATTCAGTATATGAAAAATTATTTGAAAGTGATCTAAAGACGATTAAACCACCACTCTCAATAGTTATACCGTCATTTATGTTATTGAGCTTATTGGTGACATGTCTTACCAAAGCGATCTACAATTCATATTATCCTTTGAATCGCCCAATAAAAACTGTCAGAAGATATGAGTTTTACTTCATTCCAACGAGTTTATAGAGACTAATCAATAAACTCTTATCCATCACATCACTTAAACATTTCGTTCCATCAGGATTATTTATATATATATATATATATATAAACACAAATTATGGAGTAAATGAAAAAATTAAACTCTTTTTTAATTTCAAAAGTCATTTTAATTCAATTTATCTCATATAATTATTATAATTTTTTAAAATTTTTACATAAAATAAAATAAAAAATTAATTTTTTTAAATTCAAAAATAAAAATAATATTTAAAAAATATTTTATTTAATTTTTAATTTTAATCTTATTACATCTTATTTAATTTTTAAAAATAAACGAGATTAAAAAAAATCCCACAAAATTGGCATAGGCCTTTGGACTACAAGGAAAAAAAACCACCAACCGAAGTGGGGCCTTCTCATAGAGCCCAAAGAGCATTCTTATTAGAAAAATGATTTACCTACAACACTTTATACAACACATTGTACAACAATGTGTTGTATAAGGGGTATTATGGTAAAATCACCTTATAAAAATAAAGTGATTTTACCATAATACCCCTTATACAACACATTGTTGTACAATGTGTTGTATAAGGTGTTGTAAGTGTATCAGCACTCTTCTTATTAAGCTGGTTAACCTGATGGTATATTTTCAAAATTTACATTTTTTTTATAGGTAAGTGAAATTTAATTGGGATAACTATTTAGTTTATATACCCCTCTCTATTTATTATTGAGTTATTTTATTATTAAACTGGTTAATAAAACATACTATTTATGTAGTAAAATTTAATTTATAAAATTTAAAATTTATATTCTGAAATATAAATAATTTTATAAATAAAAAACTTCATTAATATATATTAATTCGTTGCCCCGAAGCATATTAGTAATGCCAAAATAAACAATTAAATGGAAAATTACATATATTTTCGTGTAAAGTGGTATATACAGACACAAAACACAAGAACCGCGCACTGAAAATCGCAGAACCCTCGAACGATCGAGCTAACAATAAAGAAGAAACGGCGGCTGTTCCTAACTCATGGACTCCGACTCGCCCAACCGTAGCAGCGCGTTAACGGACACGCGCTTCTCCGATCTCAACCCTTCACTCTCTGACCCGGTCCTACAGGCCCTAACCCAAGCTGGCTTCGAGTTCTGTACGCCGGTCCAAGCCGCCACCATCCCCTTACTATGCAGCTACAAAGACGTGGCCGTAGACGCCGCCACCGGCTCAGGTAAAACCCTAGCCTTCGTGGTCCCACTCGTTGAGATCCTCGGCAGAACCAAAACCCATCCTAAACCCCTCCAGGTTCGTTTCCCTCTATTTCTTCGTCATTGTTTCCTCTAAATTATTTTGTTGGTTGCTGAGAATAATCCGCAAAATTAAAGAGAATTTTGGGTCCGGCAGGTAATGGGGATAATTATCTCGCCCACCAGGGAGTTATCGTCGCAGATATATGATGTTGCTCAGCCTTTCGTTTCGACACTACCAAATTTTAAGTCTGTGTTACTCGTTGGGGGAGTGGAAGTGAAAGCTGACCTGAAGAAAATAGAAGAGGAAGGAGCTAATTTATTGGTCGGCACTCCGGGCAGAATATACGACATCATGGAACGCGTCGACGGCTTGGACTTTAGGAACCTCGAGGTATTTGTTCTAGTAACTTCACTGTCCTGGTTATTAGTTTTGATCTTGTCGTCTCAATATTTACCGCGGATACTATTACCATGTTATATGTTGGGATGACAGAATCTGAATTCGTAGTTGGGATTTTAAGACCTATTCCGTGGAAATGTCCAGCGAGTAGTTTTGTTTTTGATTGGTACAGGGTGTCCGAGAACAAAATCTCGATTAATCCCGGGGTGCCCAGGCAAATGCTATTCGGGTAATTCTAGGGAAAGTTCTCTCAGTCGGATGACCTCTAGAAATTGTTTGTGAGGATTCAAACTTTAGACCTTGAGGGGGCATATTACCAAGACCAAGGCCTTTATCACTTTGAATAGTTTATTAATCAAGTAAGGGCTATTTTAGGGTTTGAAATGTGTACTGAAAGTTAACTTAAATGTTTCTATAGGGTTGCAACCTTTGTGGCATCTAGCAGCATTGGAAGATTGTAACATGTGTCGCTACAATTTTACTTTTGACATTTCTGTTATATTTTAAATGACTAGCAATAATGTTCTATTTCTGTAAAATGCATGGCTAGTGCTGAACTCGACTATGCTTTTTTGAAATATCTCCCGTGTGCTCTTGGGATGCTATAGAATAATGATCGTGCAGTTTATATGCTATTTTTCTTGATTGGTACAGATTCTGATTTTGGATGAGGCTGATAGGCTATTGGATATGGGGTTCCAGAAGCAGATTAATTCCATTATATCTCGCTTACCAAAGCTTCGTAGAACTGGTCTTTTTTCAGCTACTCAAACCGAGGCGGTTGAAGAGCTATCTAAAGCAGGGCTGAGGAATCCTGTAAAGGTTGAAGTTAGGGCAGAAACAAAGCTGGTGAATGGTCCTTCATCATCAGGACAACTTAACTTTTCAAAAACACCTTCAGGCCTTCACAACGCGGTACATTGCATTTCCAGTTGATTTACCCCCATTTTGTGAAATTGCACTTTGACTTGGATTACCCGTTGGTTTAGAGTCTTAATGTTGTCTGGCTGATGCTTTGACTTTATCAGCGATTGGTTGGTTCATGAAGGTGTTTGTGTATATGGTGTTGTTTGAGAATGTATGTACATTTAGTTTACTGGATGCTCTCCAGGATGGCTTCTTATTCTATATTTTTTACACAATTGGGGAAAAAGAAACTGCCCCATCCCTATGAAGTCATGTTACTTGAAACTTCATTTTAAGTGGAGTTGAAGATAAACTTTAAAAATGGATGATTTGTGGTGCTGTCATTTTCTAAGATTGAGAACTGTGAGAAACATTTTCAACCAAATGTATAAGAACATCTGATACTCATACCAAAAACCATGTAAATTTTATTACCTTGGCTACTGTGTCTCTTCAAGAGTTACGCCCTTATCTGTCCTTCATCAATCACTTAGTTTTAAGTTGAAGTCTCAATTTTTCTTGCAGTACATGGAATGTGAAGCAAATAAGAAACCATCCCAGCTTGTTGATCTTCTTATCAAGAACAAGTCAAAAAAAATTATAATGTAAGTTATGCCAGCATATTATGGTTTGCATTACCTCATTAAAGTACAATGAGTTAGCTCATAAAATTATTTTTCTTGCCTTATGTAGATATTACATGACTTGTGCTTGTGTTGATTATTGGGGAGTCGTTCTTCCACGCCTTTCTGTTTTGAAGGGGTTCTCTTTGATCCCGTTGCATGGCCAGATGAAGCAGGTAATATTAGCACACTAAGTCAATATCGAGGAGTAGCATTTTATGGACTAATTGTGGATATCCTGATTTATCATGATTGTAGACTGTGAGGGAAAAGGCATTAGCTTCATTTAAAGCTCTTTCAAGTGGTATTCTTTTATGTACTGATCTTGCAGCACGTGGACTTGACATTCCAGATGTTGATTGTATCCTGCAGGTAGCTTAATAACTACCTAGATTGGTGTAGCCTATCTGTTATGTTATCTTTAAAGATATATTCTTTTTTTTTTTTTTAAATTTTACTCTTAAAGCTAAGTGTTAAGTGGTGATTTATCTATTGGTTGCTCTTACAGTATGATCCTCCTCAAAATCCAGATGTTTTCGTACATAGAGTCGGCCGAACTGCCCGAATGGGTAGACAAGGAAATGCCATTGTTTTTCTATTGCCAAAGGTGAAATTCTTAGATCAGTATCCATGTGATAATTAAGCTCTCTTTTCATTCATTTTTCATTTGTTGGTTTTAATTTAAGATGAGAATATCTTTAGTTCCATTCGTACAGGAGGAAGCTTATGTAGAATTCCTACATATAAAAAGGGTTTCTCTTGTAGAGAGGAAATGCTCAGATGAGGCTCCTGATGTTGTTCCTCAGGTAAGCATGAATTTGTGCCACTCTCTCTCTAGTCTCTCCACCTGTTTAATGCAAACAGACTCCTTTGGATTGAGTGGCGCTATCTGCAGCAAAATGAGAAGGTCCTGGCGGAGGTTTAGAATCCTAAGCTTGTTGAATGTCTAACTCTTGTTAAGTCCATCAAGCTTCACAGTGATTATATGGAATTCGACTACATTTCCCAAAACTGACAATGACAGCAAAAGAGAACATTCGTATCTATCTCTATGGGTTTAGATTTTAACTCCATTTTTTCCAATTTTGATTTGGTGGATAATTGATCCAACCTGAATTCAACCCTTGTTTCAGATCCAGTCTGCAGCCAAAAAGGACCGTGATGTCATGGAGAAAGGAGTCAGGGCATTTGTTTCATATATTCGTGCATATAAGGAGCATCACTGCTCTTATATTTTCAGGTGACTAACAGGCCTTCATCTTTTACTACAGTGCTGTTTGTCTTTAACTATTTATTAAATCATTATCATTTATTTATCCAGGTGGAAAGAGCTTGAAATTGGGAAATTGGCCATGGGCTATGGCCTATTGCAGCTCCCTTCAATGCCTGAAGTAAAGCACCACTCACTTTCAACTGAGGGCTTCACTCCAGCTGAAAACATCAATTTGAAGGAGATCAAATATAAGTAAGGCCTCTTCATATCATGAATGTATCTTTTTGTAAAAATAGTTTTGAGATGATTTTTTAAGTCCCCAACAGGCAATTCAATTGTGGTAGTAATAAAAGATGAAACCTCTTATTTTATTATTTGGATTGTCTTTCTACTGCTTCTGTAAAGAACCTAATCTATTGGTTTTGTGATTTCACGAAAAGAATTGGCTTTGGTGGTGACCTATGTCAACTGAAGACATAGCTAGGAACATCTCTTGGGACTGACTGAAAAGGGACAAAATAGTGGAAAAAATAAAGAGAAGAAATCTTTTGACAGTAGGCTACTCAACCCGAAATATAACCATTATTCCATATTAGAATTGGCAAATAAGTAATTATTGATATGAAATGTATTTGTTTTTATCACGTATAATTTTTGTATGAAACCAGTAAACCTGTCATTCCGCATGCCTTGTGCATTTAGTGTGATGAATTTTGTTTCCTGCAATTTCCCATTTAAGCCTGTGCTTATGGCTTGTCTTTGATGATTCAGAGATAAATCTCGTGAGAAACAAAGAAAGAAGAATCTGCTAGCAAAGAAAGAAGCACAACAGCGAGAACCAAAACCCGATAAACCCAAGAAAACCCCAAAGCCTGCAGCTACCATCATGAGGAAGAAAACAGCTAAACAGAGACGTGCTGCCCAGACAATTGAAGATGAAGATGATTTGGCACGAGAATACCGCCTGCTGAAAAAGCTTAAAAGGGGAGCTATTGATGAAAGTGAATTTGCTAGGTTAACAGGAACTGACGAGTTACTTTGAAGTGCGTGATGATTGTTCCTGTTCAGGTATGAAAAGAGTCGGCTAGGCCTCGAGGAAAGTAGGTTTCAGTGTCGAAACAGTTGTTAAAGCCATGGATGGAGGAGGAACGACATCTAAAGCTTATTGTGAAGGTTAACCGATGCAACAGGTATGGGAAAAACATTGCAGACGATGGAAGGAGCTTTTTTAACTCGGGTTTACTTCTGGCATTCAGAGCTGGAGGCTGTCCAGGAGTGTTGACACCGGTTATGAGATCTCGTCACTGAATTTTGCACCCTCTCTCTCACTATCAAATCAACCCTTTCCCTTTTTATGTTTTTTTTTTTTTGCTTAGATGTCATGCTTTTAAGTATCTTTGGTCTTGTTTAATCGGACGTGGAGACTGTAGCATGAATCGAGAATTATAGGGTAATAAGGAGTAATGATACTCGCACGGATAAAACAAAGGTACATATATACACACGAGCTGATATCATAATGAACAGTACACATTTTATTTTCTAAATTTGAGGCAGTAGAATAAAAAATGGAGTTCATCCCAATTTCAACTCACGTTTCGAACAAAGTTAATATGACAAAAATCCATTTTTATTATGTTTTTTTTTTTTTAACGCACTTGACACATTTATTGAAAAATTTTTGATATTACAATTGTAATGAATTTTATAATAGGCGGTGTATTGACACAAAAAGAGAAAGACATCTCAGTCCTCACGCCTAAAATAGACTCGAGAGTATTGTAAATACAACAAAAGACTATTCTTGATCTTCGCCTTCGTCCTCACAACTAGAGTGCAATGTTCCAAGGACCAAGGCCCAAGAAAAGACTCGACGAAAAGTAAAACAAAAAGAGTCGTTCTAAGCTTATCTAGAATTTTTCAGTCAAAAAACACTCGCTTTCCAAGCAAAGGCCGACTTTTCTTCACCTTCGTGCCAACTTCTATAATTCTCCTTCCCTCTATGCCTCTTCTTCGTCTCCGCGCCTATCTTAATCGCCGAACCCTCAAAAACCTCCTCAGACCGATCCGCAAGATATTCCATATGCTCGCAATGTCCCAACCCAACTCTGAACCCGAGCTCCAATCCTCATCTGCATCCCGACCTCCTCCACCATTTGATCCAATGGAGCCGTCCGTGCCAATATCTTACCCAATCAAAACCCTTGAAGACCTCGAGTCCCAGTCCTACTTCAACTCCTTTCACTACCCTTTTAACAAAGCTTCGGTTGCTCTCCAATCTGGCTCTTCTTCTTCATTGCCCAATAGGCGTAGATTGCTCGTGTGCCATGACATGAAAGGAGGTTATGGGGATGATAAATGGGTCCAGGGAGGTACCAATCCCGAGGCATATGCGATATGGCATTGGTATTTGATCGATGTTTTCGTTTACTTTTCGCATAGTCTCGTTGCGCTTCCTCCGCCGTGTTGGATCAATTCGGCTCACCGGCACGGCGTTAAGGTATATCAGTTTTCCTCGGTTAGTTGCTGACAATGTTTCTGGGTTTTGAGTGTGTGCGCGCCTGCGCACGTACTTGAACTATATGAGGTCGAGGTAGAAAGGCGATACTCTTGATCGAAACGAGTTCTAATGCGGGTTGCTTTGGGTAGAGGAATTGGTTTGGAATTGAGCAATTATTTTTCAAAATTTGTGTTTCTATATAAGAACGGCATGTGGTTCTTCGTCGTTTACTGCTTCTGTTAACATTGACAAGTGCTTGATTACAGTAGTTATTACTACTCGTGGGTCATGATTTATATTGTCAAGTCAAGTGCGGGCTTGGACGAATCAATAAAGGATATGTTATTTATGATCTGTGTTTTGCGTATGAAATCAAAGGTACTGGGGACATTCATGGCAGAATGGGATGAAGGGAGGGTTATTTGTGATAGATTGCTCTCAACAAAGGAATCTGCCCATTTGTATGCCGAGCGCCTGGCAGAGCTTGCTGATTCTTTGGGATTTGATGGATGGCTGGTATATATCCAAATCATGCATATTTTTTTTAATTTCTTTTAGAAAAGAGGATTATACCCAATTTTATTAAAGATGAGTGCTACAACCACAAAAAGATTTCATAAAAGTAAACCTACAAACTGACGTGCCTTGATACGTTATGTTGAATCTACTTTACAATAAAAATAACTTTACAATCTAACGTACCACATCAAGTCACATCATTTTGTTGGTTTACTTTTTTGGAATCTCTTTATAGTTAAAGCATTTCTTTTTATTAAAACCCTATCTTGTGGCTGAGGAATACATTTACAAAGTAAAAGCTTTGGCGGTTACAACAACCCAAAAGCCAAAGCCGTTGGGTAGTTATCCTATTTGAGTTTAGATTTTTTCAATTGAACCTATTATGATCACATGTATGCATACATTATTCTTAAGAGTAATGTTATATGTACTTATAGTTTTACTTGCAAGACTCATTTTGTTAGTTTTCTTTTTAAATTCAAATTTTGAATTTAAAATCTCATGATTTTCAGCGTATCAATAATTGATATGTGCAGAAATAAATTTTTTGGAAGTTTTTTTTTAAGTACATTTAACATTTTCCTATTCTTAAAGAATAAAAAGACTCAGTTCCTTTGCCTTTATTTGTCATCTTAATCTCTCTTTCATAGGGTTGGAAATTAAAAAAAAAAAAAAAAACGAAGGAAAAATTAACTCTTTGTATCAATGCAGCTTGCAAACTCAATTTTTTGTTCAGATAGAAGGACCAATGCTGTTTGTGTATTGTGGGTGTCATTTATTTCACTCACTTTTCTAAGAGAGTAATATAAGTTCATTACAGAAATTGGCATTTTTTTTAATTAGATTGACATGCTGATGTTACACATGTTAAATGGTACGAGCAAATAAAGAAGAGTGTAAGTACTTGCAGATTAATATTGAGGTCAAATTGGATATTGAGCAAATCCCTATTCTGAAAGAATTTGTCAGCCATCTAAACGAGACTATGCATTCGTTAGTGCCAGGTTCTTTAGTGATATGGTGAGTGTTAGGATATATCATGTTCTTAGTCAATTGTCTTTTCTCAATATAGTGAAATCATATCCAAACTTATAGTTGATTGATTATTGTTGGTTACACAGGTATGATAGTGTTACAATTCATGGTGATCTTCGTTGGCAAGATCAACTGAATGAAAAGAATAAACCTTTCTTTGATATTTGTGATGGAATATTTGTAAACTATACTTGGAAGGTATCGCTTTCTCTCCTTTCTACCACGTCCAAATTTTATCTCAATATTACATTATTATCAAGAAGAAGAAAGAAAAAACCGTTCTGTAACATGCAGGAAAACTATCCAAGTCTTTCAGCTGCTATTGCTGGTGATAGAAAGTTTGATGTGTACATGGGGATTGATGTATTTGGAAGGAGCACTTACGGTGGTGGGCAATGGAATGTATGACTAATATTGATCATATGAGATGCGTGAATCTATATTTTTTAGGGGGTTGGTCTTTTGTGGTCCTATTGATTAACTTTATCTGCATCAGACAAACGTTGCCCTTGATGTGCTAAAGAAGAACGATGTGTCAGCTGCCATATTTGCTCCTGGATGGGTTTATGAGACGAAGCAACCACCTAATTTTCAGTCCGCGCAAAATCAGTAATTGCAATTATTTTTCATTGCAGAGCTCCCCATAATAGAATAGATTTTGTTTCCAATAGAGCGAATAGGCCATTCTGCAGTTTTAAGTATGTTGATAGGTTTTTCCTGAGATTTTATTTGTGGACGATTTCTCAGGTTCTAAATTTTCCTAATCGAATTATGTTAATTCTGTAATGGAGTTTTCAATGTGCACCTCATGAATTCTTTGTGAAACTCATTTGGTTATCCTGTGGGTGATAAAACATGATTCATTCTCCCTAACTTAATGCTACAATGGGGCCATACATATTTTGTATTCCCTGTTATCTTTGAAGGTAAATCAATGCTGGTATGCATGTGGTTTTTTGTAAGTGTGTACTACCATTAATCTCATTGCATTGTAAAAGAATCCATGCTCTTTATGGAAGTCTTACTTGCATTTATTACCAATCAGTCCCATTATTTTCAACCGGACTTTCATAATCTATTTTCTTTGAGGTGAAAAGCATTTTAGGTTTCTTGAAGTTGTTTAATGATGCTCTGTTACTCCTATCCTGATTCGGTGTACTCCAATACTACAAGCATCACCTTCTATTTTTAGCACTATAGTTACCTAATCATCCAGAATGGCCATATTTCTTATAACATGTGTCTTATTCATTTAATATTTCTGCTTCATAAGAGATTTTGTATCCTGTCAGTCCTCAATTGTTTGACAATATTCATTAACATGTGATTTTCACTTTGCAGTTGGTGGGCCCTTGTTGAGAAATCATGGGGAATACTGCGGAATTATCCTAAACTGCTGCCTTTCTACACTAATTTTGATCAGGTTGCAACAATCTCAATTTTATCAATGATTTTCTAAACGGCAATTCCTATGAGAGTTCCTACTGTGACATCACAATTGAAAATCTGCTAAAAGAAAAAAAATATATATATATATATATATGTAGAAATCAATAGAGAACAATGCTCCATATGTTCATCTCAACTTCTCAGATAAACTGTTCTATGAGTAAGTTATAACCTCTTAAGAAAATTCGGTTCTTTCCCTGTTTTCTTGATGATGTTAGATCATGGAGTATAAGAATATAATAATGCTACAGACAATAATAATGATACCTATTCTATGATAGGTTATCTAATCTGATCTAATTCAGCTCCTTTCTACAACCCTTTTTAAAAACCCTCGACCATACAACTCTTCCCCTTGCTCTACCCAACCTGTTCAGCAAAGATGGATATTTTGCCCATCTTCAGGTTTCTTTATCCCATTTATTTTGGATAAGAATATCTCCCTAACACAGCCAATTTGAGTTTGCTCACCTCTGTTATCTTATCTTTTGCGCTCATCTTTGTTTGATTCTTTTAGAGGTATAAATCCATACAAATGTCTGCAACCCAAGATGGAGAGTCTTCTAAAACCAAGGGTTTTTTTTTTTCAGGGGCGTGGTTATCATTTTTCAATTGATGGAACAAAAGTATCAGATGACCCTTGGTGTAACATTTCATGCCAGGGTTTCCAGGTATCACCCAATAGATGTGTTGGCCAATGCTCTATGTTAGCTTTCTAAATAGTTCTACATTATTGATGACTTGTGGACCTGTGGTAAACATCAAACTTTAACAGTCGTGTTTGTTTTAGCCATTAAGAGGCGAGCTTTGAATGCTGTTGAAGGGGAATCATACAAGGGTAATTATCACTGGACAGTGAGACAAGTATATCATTCAAATTCAAACAGAAAATGATCAAACTAGATCAACAGACCCAAAGCAGTTTCTATCATATTCATATACTTTCCTCTTTTACTGGTTATGGGGTAGAAAGATATGATTAAATGAAATGATTGGCTAATCTATTATGAATTCAATGACGTCAAAGTCCTGCTATTAATTGAACTTGTCATCACTTTCTATTGATGTTAGGCATATGAACATTTTTTTGATTGTTCCGACTCTTGTTCATGTGACAGCCTTTCGTTGAGTTTGCTGATAACCCTTCTCCAGGCATCATTCAAACACTTGTTGAGTGAGTTATGATCTTCATATGTATCTTCTGTTGTTTTTTTCATTGTAAAAGAAGTGGTGGTCTTCCATCCCTGTTATTTCCAGAGAAAAGGATGACAAGTCTCATGCTAGCATGACTCAATAGTCTAGAAGATCAATTCATTAGCTCAAGAACTGATATAAATACTATGAGTTTTGCTACTCATCATCTTCACATGTCATAACATTTATTTTTACTTTTTTAAATATTTTTTGGTTTTATTCTTCCTAAACTAATTGAGTTCTTCTACTCATCATCCATACACCAAACATTTGGTAGGAGAAAAAAATAAAAAATTATGTGGTGTGTGGTGTGAGGATGATGAGTAGAATTTTTCTAAATACTATACGGGCTGCACTCAGAAGCTTTTAGTATCTGGTCCATAAACATGAATTCTATGGTGCATTCCACCTCAAAATCCATCTGGGTCTATTCTTTTTCCCTTTCGTAAGCCGACTGGCTTTAATTAAGTACCACCAGTAGTGGTGGAACTAGCAATTTTTTGGAGGGGTAACTTTTCTACCGTGTGACACATTTATGTAAAATAAAAAGAGATTAAATTATCATAAAAATATAACTATATATAAAATTAGATCTCGATAATTTGCTACATATACAGAAATAAAATTCTAAAAAAAAACTTAATATATGTTTCAGATTTCTAACGATAATGTTTCATAGAATAATATTCATCCATTATTATTTTTGTAATACAATATTTAGCATTTATTTTCTTCATAGAAACTATCAAGTGATCTTTTAGAAGGTTATCTTTCATTCTAGTATGTAAGCTAGTTTATCAAGTTTAATGTAAAATCTAGATATTTTTGTGTCACATTATACATATAATGCTATAATTGAGATTTCAAATAAATTTTTTCTTGCTCAATGAAGTCTAGAGGATAAAACCTCTCAACTATTTACATATAGATCATAAACCTTAAATGATTTTTTCTTGTATTTTCACTTTGGATTCCATATTAAGAAGCACAATATTGTATAACAAATTTTTTTTCTTTTTTTGATAAGTAAATATAACAAAAAACTTTGGGATCCATATTAATAAGTTTATTATTTATTTTCTCGTAAACTTAGTTTTAATTTAATTTTGGTAAGGCCGCATCCTTGAAAATAGAAAATATATAGAAATTATACAAGATTTTGGGACTATAGGAAAAAAGGTGGAGAGAGGCATTTCTAGGTATATTGAAATTTTAAAAAACTTTAAAGAGCATATGGGGATTATAAATTTTTTGAGAGGGGCCATTTTCTATATTTATAGAATTTTGAATAAAATCTAGGGGATGTTTTTGAATTTTTTTTTTTTAAATTTGGGGGGCTTTGTGGGTCTGCCACTGACTACCAGGTTTTCTACCTTTAAGTAACATATATAGTTTTCGAGTGGTAGTTTGACAGAAGCGTCTCATAGTGGAGGAGGAAACATCACATTTAAAGGAACGCTTGGAGACAATGCTTTTCTTGAAAAAAGACTTTTTCTTGGAGAAATTCCCTTGGAGAATTTGCCTATCTTCTGTACATACTCTGTAAGCTCTCTTATGTATATTCAAATTGCTAAGCAATCTGATGAGAACTTAATGATTATGAGTGATTTGATTTGTTTCTTTGGCTTGTGGAGAGCTTTTGATAACGACAGACTAATCCAACTCTTGACCGTATTGAATGTCTGCCTGCATAATATAAATTTTACAGCATCTTGCATGTGTGCCACCAAAAAGAGTAATACCAAACGGATCACAGATTTATATTCCATCTGCTTTTCTATTTGCATATAGTTCAACTCTAACCTACATAATGGATGCAGGTGAGATCAGAGGGCGACTCTCAATTGGGACTCTCTCTTCATTTCTCCTCTACAATGAATGAAAGCACATCTATACTTCTCACATCCGGGGATTTTAACCAATTCTCAAGCAAATTCAGTAAAGTAATTCCAACACACCGGCTTGAAAAGCCAGGAAATTCCTTTGGATGGGTCTTACAGGAGGGTAGCATTGCACTTGAAAGCGGAGACATGTTGACAGAAATCCATGCTGTGTGCTACAGGTCAAAG
Source organism: Juglans regia (assembly GCF_001411555.2). NCBI lineage: Eukaryota > Viridiplantae > Streptophyta > Magnoliopsida > Fagales > Juglandaceae > Juglans > Juglans regia. Next base: position 31,118,094 of record NC_049912.1, on the reverse strand, counting down.
CATGAATCTAGTGCTTGCAGTTCAGTAAAGTATTTTGCTGAGCTAGGTCATCTCACCATTAGAACTTCTCACGAAAAGAAGTTAGATTTTCTGGCTTCTTCCTCGTGGCTTGTTGACGGTCAATTTATAAAATGGGCTTCTGGTTCTCGGGGTTCAAAGACCCTTAGTATAAAAATCGTTTGGAAACTGAAACATGGAACTAGTACAGCATTCTCGAACTACAATATCTATGTCAAGAATGTAACAAAACAGGTAGAAGAGGTGGCGGAGTATCTTGGAACGGCACATGTGGAAGCCTTTTATGTTTCTGATCTTGTAGTTCCTTCTGAAACTTCTAGCCTCAAATTCATTGTTCAAATCTGTGCAGCTGATGGAACTTGCCAGAATTTGGATGATTCTCCAACGTTTACAGTTGATGCTGAAGGTCCCTTATAAGTTAACTACTACTGCTGCTGCTTTTTGTTATTTGGGATCTCTTTTTTGTGTAATACTATTTTTCATTTCTCCTTTTCCAAGGCAAGGTAGAATGGTAAATAATGGCGGCACCAGTGTTGTAGCATGGCAATAAAGTGACAACCAAAACAAACTATAATAAAATTGTATGTCGCCCAGATTATGATAAAATAATTGTCTTTCAAGTTTCTCTTCTACTAATATTTCCCATTACTTGGGGAGTCTGTGAAACGTTAGTGGAAAAAGCTTCCCCCCCAAACATAGGATTTACCAATGGAATAAACATGCACTTGAAAAAAAAAAAAATGATCCAATATTGACTCAGACGTAAGGGAGAAATTAAAGAAGAAAGATGAAGATAACTAAAAGAGGCAATTAATATTTGACAGAGGCTGGTTTGGTTACTAAAAATCATACTATCTGATGTCATCTGATTTAATATAATCATTATAAATTTTTACATAAAATATAATAAATAATTTAATTTTTTTAAATTTTAAAATAAAACTTATATTAAAAACTTATATTATAGTAATATTTTATTTAATTTTTAACAAAATATTTTATCTTATCTCACCTTTTTAAGTGCATAACCAAACCAGCACTAATAATGGAATCCAAACCACCTTTCTTTTGGAAGTATTATCCTCGAGCCCTGAAAGAAACAAAGGAGGATCCATCCGGCCGCTCTCTATATTCTCGTCTTCATAAAGAGGGCAGAAACCGAGGTTGATAGATGGAATTGAAATGCCTTAATTTGTCTTGTACGCGCTTCTTTAACAAACCTTTTTATTAATCTAATCTCTTGCTATATATATATATATATATATATATATATATATATATATACACATACTAGTAAAATGTTACCTGTTTTTATTAGTAAGGATAAATACACAAACATGTAGCTTCTAATTGCAGTTTAATAGTTTATTTATCATATTATATAAAAATCGTCATCAAGCGATCTTCTTTTGTAAAATTGGATGTGAGTCAATTTTTTAACTTCGATCACCATTTTTATATTTTTATTTTTGTGTTGTAATGTGTATTAATTTTAAAAAGATTGTAGGAGATTTTCAATTTATTGAACTTGTATCTTATATCCTTTAATTTATCTATAAATACTTGTCGAGAAAAAAAAAAATACTACGTGCCCCGAAAAGAATAAAATAGCTTTATAAAAAATATTTTTACAAAAGTATTTAACAATAACAATTCTTTCAAAAAGTGTCAAAATTATTGTAGATTACTGTAGTTACTCGACAGCCATTTATTATATAACTAGGTCAAAATAACGTGCAAAGCACGTTTGCCTAGTTGGGTGAAATAATTATTTTAAAAAAATAATATATATTCTATAAAAAACAATTATTTCAATCAATAAATTAAGACATATAGGAAAAAATGTGAAAACTAACAAATATTTAAGGGTAATGATAGTTAAGTAGAGTATAATAATTACATGCTTGCATAGATTAGAAGATAAAAACATTAGTTTAAAATATAACATACTCCAACACATATTTATAACATTGATAGTTTTAGCAAAATTACTTGCGATAAGTTTAATACAAACCCAACAAAAACATTAGTTCAAAATATAACATAGTCCAACACATATTTATAACATAGTCAATAGAGACGACGTTGAAATTCTTGTGTTACTGTTGGTTGAGTCGATTGGGGTCTACCAAAACTTTCATTTTCTAATAATATTTTATATTATTATTGGCTCTTTAATTTTATATTATTACTATTATGATAATTTTCATTATTTTATTTTATTATTACAAAAGTTATTGTGTATTCTGTATTGAGGTGTTTTCTTAATATATTAGATAAACTTTAGTTTTCTAATAAAATTTTATATTATTATTGCCTATTTAATTTCAAATTTTTTGCCTTTATTATTTTATTTTATTATTGCAAAAGCTATTGTGTATTTTGTGTTAATGTGTTTTTTTATATATTATTTTCATTTTTCAGATTGGGCCTTCTGGATCACAATAATATACGATATAAATTTCAATTTTCTAATAATATTTTATATTATTATTTAATTTTAATTTTTTATTTTATTATTATGATAGTTTTCATTATTTTATTTTACTATTGCAAAAGTTGTTGTGCATTTTGTGTATTGGCTCTTCAAGTTCAATTTTTTTTTTATTAATATGATCGTCTTCATTATTTTATTTTACTGATACAAAAGTTGTTGTGTATTTTATGTTAAGGTGTTTTCTTATATATTATTTTCATTTTTCAGATTCGGCCTCCTGCGTAACAATAATATATTAGATAAACTTTCATTTCCTAATAATATTTTATATTATTATTAGCTCTTTAATTTTATATTATTATTATTATTATTATGATAATTTTCATTATTTTATTTTACGATTACAAAAGTTATTGTGTATTCTGTATTGAGGTGTTTTCTTAATATATTAGATAAACTTTAGTTTTCTAATAAAAATTTATATTATTATTGCCTATTTAATTTCAAATTTTTTGCCTTTATTATTTTATTTTATTATTGCAAAAGCTATTGTGTATTTTGTGTTAATGTGTTTTTTTATATATTATTTTCATTTTTCAGATTGGGCCTTCTGGATCACAATAATATACGATATAAATTTCAATTTTCTAATAGTATTTTATATTATTATTTAATTTTAATTTTTTATTTTATTATTATGATAGTTTTCATTATTTTATTTTACTATTACAAAAGTTGTTGTTCATTTTGTGTATTGGCTCTTCAATTTCATTTTGTTATTATTATTGTGATCGTCTTCATTATTTTATTTTACTAATACAAAAGTTGTTGTGTATTTTGTGTTAATGTGTTTTTTTATATATTATTTTCATTTTTCAGATTCGGCATCCTGCGTCACAATAATATATTAGATAAACTTTCATTTTCTAATAATATTTTATATTATTATTGGCTCTTTAATTTCATATTATTATTATTATTATTATTATTATAATTTTTATTATTTTATTTTACTATTACAAAAGTTATTGTGTATTCTGTATTGAGGTGTTTTCTTAATATATTAGATAAACTTTAGTTTTCTAATAATATTTTATATTATTATTGCCTCTTTAATTTCAAATTTTTTGCCTTTATTATTTTATTTTATTATTGCAAAAGCTATTGTGTATTTTGTGTTAATGTGTTTTCTTATATATTATTTTCATTTTTCAGATTGGGCCTTCTGGATTCCAATAATATGCGATATAAATTTTAATTTTCTAATAGTATTTTATATTATTATTTAATTTTAAATTTTTATTTTATTATTATGATAGTTTTCATTATTTTATTTTACTATTGCAAAAGTTGTTGTGCATTTTGTGTTAAGGTATTTTCTTCAATTTTCTAATAATATTTTATATTATTATTGGCTTTTTAATTTCATTTTTTTATTATTAATGATCGCTTTCATTATATTATTTTATTATTGTAAAAGATGTTGTGTATTTTGTATTAAAGTGTTTTGTATTTTGTATTTTGTATTGTGTATTATTTTTCGGATTGGGCTTTCTTTGTTGGGAGGTTATGTGAAGTGTTTGGATGAATTTTTATTATTATTGGGCCGGAGTGTGTGTGTGAACTGTGAAGGGCCCAGCCCGTGTACAGATGGGATCCAAGGCCAATTCCAAAACACTGTCGTTTTGCCATGTTTGGTTAAAAACCCTAGCCTTTTCTCCATTCCCACCTCCCCGCGCCGCACTTTCCCTTTTGGAACCCTTCCTCAGCTCCATCGTCTCACTCTCTCGCCTCTGCGTCGCCGTGCCGCCTCTGCCTCGCTTTGCCGCTGCTTCTTCAATTTCCGATTGAAATAAGGTACGAAAATTTTTCCTCATCCTTCTCCTAAACTTTTTTGTTTTGAGTTTTGGATTTAATCGATTTTCCTTTTGTTTTCACTCCCTTCCTCAACCCCCTCGTCTCACTCTCTCGCCTCTGAGTCGCCGTGCCGCCTCTGCCTCGCTTTGATGCCGCTGCTTCAATTTCCGATTGAAATAAGGTACGAAAATTTCTCGTTATCCTTCTCCCAAACTTTTTTGTTTTGAGTTTTGGATTTAATTGATTTTCCTTTTGCCTCTCTTACGGATCTGAGTGTTTGTTCATGAAATAAATTAAAAAATTTTGGATTTTTATACGTTTCTTAGTTCCACATACCTAGGTTTGATTGCGTTAGAACTAATTCCCACGACAAAATTGGATGATTTGAACTGTTAAGATCGAGTTTTGTAAAAAAATATATAACGGATGTGAGAATGTAGAAAATATACATCGAGTTTTTGTTTGCTGTTGAGATGTTGGTTGGACCATCTAAGGTGCTTGAGTTTTATGAATTTATGGGGCTTCAAATGAAAAATGGGTAGTGAGTTTTGACGGGTAAAACATCAGTTTTTCTATTTTTTTTTTTCCTTTATAGTACTTTGGTTTTAATGTAGATTGAGAGTAGACACCATCTCTTCAAATACAGATCCACAATAGAAAAAACAAAATAAACATGAAACAGGAAAAAAATAAAAAAAAACAATAAATCTGATGACACAGCAAACAAAAAAAAAATGAAAAACGTGTAGTGAGTTTTGACGGGTAAAAGCATGAGTTTTTCAACTTTTTTTTTTCTTTTCTAGTTTTAGATTAGTACTTTGGTTTTAATGTAGATTGAGAATGGAAAAATATGCCCAATGATATTTATTTTTGCTTTGGAAGGAAGGGAATAGCAGAATGGTTGAGGGTGTGGAACTTTCATTTTATAAAATGAAGTTGATGTTTCTAGGATTGTCACCTATTTGGTTGTTAGTATATTGTCATTTTTTTTTGGTTAAGATGGCAAATAGATGCCCAATGATATTTATTTTTGCTTTGGAAGGAAGGGAATAGCAGAATGGTTGAGGCTGTGGAACTTTCATTTCATAAGATGAAGTTGGTGTTTCTGGGATTGTCACCTATTTGGTTGTTAGTATATCCTCATTTTTTTTGGTGAAGATATGTGTTGGTTGTTTATATCCTCATTTTTTTTTTGTGAAGATATGTGTTGAGACCTATAAAGGGGAAAAAAAACCAACCGAAATTTAGCAAAAAAAAATCAAAACTTCTACAAATCTGGTGACACAGCAAACAAAAAAAAAAAAAATGGGTAGTGAGTTTTGACGGTTGCATGAGTTTTCAATGTTTTTTTTTCGTTTTCAGTTTCAGGTTAGTACTTTGGTTTTAATGTAGATTGAGAGTGCAATTTACTAATATTTATTTTATCAATTGAGTAGAATGGCAAATAGATTATGTGATATATGCACACCATCTAAACATCTGTTGAGGCTTATAGGAAATAGGAAACAGAAAAAGCACTGCATGTACCATTAGAAAACACCACACTAAATAACCATGCACTCACAATGATGAAACGCCAGAAAGTTCTAGCTTGAGAAATCTCTAGCCAAGAACACCTTAGACAACTGGGAAAGCAGCTGTAAAAAAATTAGTAGTAAACATTAACAACCAGCAAGAGAAAAAAATAGAAAAGAAGAGAATAGATGAGAAGTCAAAAACACAAAATAGGTTGAACACTGAATACAGCCAAAGATGAATACAAAATAAACAAAACAAATCAGTAACTCAAAGAGAATACTAAGCATGGCAGTAACCAATGAACAAAAAACATGAAAGTAAAAAAATATTTACTCTAAATAACTAACAGAAAATATTACACTAAACAAATCAGTAACCCAAAGAGAATACTAAGCATGACAGTAACCAATGAACAAAAAACATGAAAGTAAAAAAATATTTACTCTAAATAACTAACAGAAAATATTACACTAAACAATCATGCAATTACAATGATCAAACACCAGAAAATTCTAGTTTTTGAAATCTGCTGGTAAGAACACCTTAGAAGAACTGGGAAAGAAGCTGAAAAGAACTCATCAGTAGAAGAAATCATCAGTAAAAATCAGCAGTAAATATTAAAAATCAGTAAAAGGAAAAAAATAGAGGATAAGAGAAGAGACAGCAAAGAAGCTGAAAAGATGATCAGTATGTAAAAGAAAAAATAGAGTATTAGAGAAGAAGTAAAAAATACAGGATTTTTCAGAAAATTACCTGTAATGAGGAACAATATCTGGAACCAAACAAAGAACACTATGAAAATAGGAACTCTCCTAAAGATGAACACAACATCTCTTTTAAAGTATGTTCTTTCTCTTTCTAGGCGTCCTCTTTCCAGACCTCTTATCTATCACCTATATCACCCATCATATCACCCATCAGACTGCTATAAAGTAAGTAAAAGCTGTAAAACCAATCAAATCAGACATCAAATCAGAGATAAAAAGAAAATCTTCCAAATCAGATAGGGAGAAAAAGTCATGAAATGAAGTATGAGACAAATATATTTTATTTGACATATATTTTATTTTATTTTATTTTGTAGGGAAGCTCAATTTGGAGAAGATTTTGACCGATTGTTTTATAATATTTTTTTGATGTTTCTTTCTTTGTGGCGATTTTTTCTTTTTTATTATCATTTTTAATTATTTAAATATGTAAATCGGTATAATTATCTATATTCATGTGTTGATTCAACCTACTGACACAAGCAATTTCTTTCTGCTGACACAAGCAAAAAGATCTGAGGAAAGAGGGTCTTGTTTTTGATCGTTTGGTTTTGGTTTGGTAATTGGTGCCGTCTGTTCTTTGTTTTGGAAGTTGTGGGTCTTGGAGGGTTGGTTTCTTTGCAAGTATGGCCATTCAAGCGCAGTCTTTTTTGTTGGTGCCGTCTGTTCTTTGTTTGATATGATCTATATTCAAAGGACAATCTTTTTCTTACCAGACGGCCAAACAGAGAGAAAGTAGTAATGATATTCTGTACTCAAAACTTGTTGATGTCAGGGTGGGGAAATGAAAAGCACTAAAATTTCAATGGACAATGGTTGTGGTGGTTTTGGTGGGTTCATCGGTATAATTATCTATATTCATGTGTCAGTAAATGCTTGTATCAGTATAAAATATCAATAAATGCAGAAAATCATCATTCTCAAAGCTATGCACTGATGACCCACGAAAGAAAAAGTTGTAAATGCAGAACATCTGAATAATTATCTATATTTATGTGTCAGTAAATGCTTGTATCAGTATAAAATGTCAGTAAATGCAGAACATCACCATTCTCAAAGCTATGCACTGATGACCCATGAAATAAAAAGTTTAAAAGACATTTACGGATGTCACACGGAATTGTAAACGTAAACGTGCTACACGGATGTCACACGGAAAAATAAGAAAAATACTGTTCATTCCTGTTCATTTGAGATATGCTCTTATATAATAGAGATATATATATATATATATATATATGCTATTTTCAACTCATTCATTTGACTAGAAGCTTTCCTTGATAACTTGATCACTACTTATGTACGTAGAAATTCCACGCACAAAACTAGCCTGTGATCAGTATAGGCGCGGAGTTGGGGCTAGCTAGGCCGGGAGACATCCTATATAGTATATACAGATATTTTTTTTTAATATATTTATCGCAAAGCTTAGTATTATGGTTTATTATAACTCCAAACTTTTTTTTATCATATGATATTTTTAATATAAATGAGAATTTATAATTAAAGTTTAGAATATATATATTGTTCTCTTTAAAATTTGTACACATGCGGGTCCAAGATACTTAGAGTAATGCTAAGTATAAGGTTGCATTTAGATATTGAGTTAAATTATTTATGAATAGTGGTGAGTTGATATTGTAGAGTGAGTTTTGTGGAGTTCACCTAAAATGAGTTTTAGGCTGCGTTTGGATGTTGAGCTTAGTTGAGCTCAATACTTTATAAATAGTAGTGAGTTGAATAGTAGATGGAATTATGTGAGATTCATCTAAACTAAGTTGAAAGTGTATTTGAATGTTAAGATGAGTTCAGTACTTTTTATGGGAAGTTGAAAAAGGTTGTGAATCACACATATAAAAGATGTATTAAGTTCAAAGAGGTTGTGGGTCCCACGTATAAGGAAGTTTGGAATTGAGATGAGTTTAGTAATTTGAGAGTTGAGTGTTTAGATGTTAGACTTAGCTTAAAATTAGACTAAACTCAACTGAGCTTAACTGAGTCTTGAAAGCAAACGTAGCCTAAATGTGTTTAGATGTTAAGATAAGTTTAGATGTATTTATAAGAAATTAAAAAAGGTTATGGGTCTCGCGTGTAAAGAAGTGTTGAATTGAAAAAAGTTTTGAATTTAATAATTTGAGAGCTGAGTATTTATATGTTAAACTTAACTTAAAATTAAATTAAACTGAGTTAATTTCAATTAAGTATGTCTGTCAACCAAACGGGGCTAAATAAACAAGCTCCACATAGACCTTTATAAAAAAAAATAGATTTTACATTAAAAAAATGTAAAAAATGTATTCAATTTTAATGAGACTTATCTTTTTAGATAGAACTTACGTAAAATTTATATATTTAAAACATGTACGTATCGTTACACCATATACTAATTACTAGTGCAAGTTTGACAATTCAAACCACAAGCCATACAAGCCTGATCCATCAGTTTATGGTAACAGGATTGATATTGATGATCAATAATCGTAACGCTAAATAAATAAAAGACAAAAAATAGGATTTAATATTAGGCAGGCTAGAAAGCTGGGGATGTAGAAGATCATCAAAAGCTTTTAAGTTTGACTTGGGATGTAATGCTTCCAAGAATCCAAACTAAATAAAGCAAATGAGGAATCTTTCAGTCAGTTGTTGCCTTTTGTCTTTTTCTTTCGCATATAAAATATTACTTTGATTCGACATATATATAATAATTGTATGGAAAGATGGATTGATTGGGGAAATTAAAGATATATAATAAACTTAATTTAAATAAAATCAATCTGTCGTCTTGTATACTTCCCATGAACTGAGCACTTTCTTGCACTAACCCCCACGTGAACAAACTAGAAGAAATTTGATCTGCGATCGTACGTGGCATGGTGCACCAATTTTGTACTCTTCCTATTTTTCAAGATTAGAATAATACAGATCAAATAATATTAGAACGTTATTACTGTGAAGATTATTAAATTCAGTTTTTCTATATATAATCATTAGACATAATCTACGTACAGACGTTTATATTACGTCAAATTAAAATTTTTTTTTTTTTCTCATCAGCTCAATCTTTCTCACTCGATCATTAATTCCAGCAGTTCGATCTCTCCCTCTCCTCAATTCTCTCTAATCAGTTCGATTTTTTTCTTATTTAGTATCTTTACGTTAATGACGTTTACATACCATTTGCACCAGACATTTGCAACAAATGTTTTTCTATTAAATTATTAGCTGATTAGTGAGAATTAAAGGACCAGAGAAAGTACTGCAGCTAGCCCACTAAGCTATAGCGTATTAATTCCAAATCCAAACGTACGTACAGTCTTAATATTTCACAAGCTTCGATCGAACCAGCTTAATTGTAGCAACCTAGGAAAAGATCATTTGCTTCATGAACATTCCGGATATATAAAATATCATGAGAATGCATGGGATTAATATCATAGAAGCCACATCTCTTGTGGGTAGAAGTTTCTGATATTATTTTTAGAAGAAGCTAGCTAGCTTCTGATAATCATGCACCCCGATTTCTACCCTTTTTGGTTTGTTAAACTAGTTAGGGGTCTTTGGTAATCATAATTAGATGTCTATTTGTGCTGAAAGACAATATTATATATATATATATATTTATATTTGGTGCTATAGTGCTCGCATATATAGTATATATTCATATATATGATTTAGCCGCTTGAGAGCACTAGTAATAGACTTAACAAAATAATATTTTGGTTAAAGTTTAATTAAGTTACATAAAAATTTATTGTAGTGGACTCAATAAAATTATAGTATTTTTAACTTTTATCATTTTTACTAGTCAAATTTAGCTAATTTAAATTGCTAACTAAATATTATTTTATCATTTCAACTTAATTCAACTAAATTTAATATCTAAATGCAATGTAATAAAGAGATTTAAAGGATAAATAAAGTTGGATATAGATATATAGTAAAATATTAAATATCTAATATCTGCCAGTACAACTTCTCCGATTCCAATCGTGATATTTGATCATTCACGGGGGTCACTTCACATGATGATCTTATGCATGCATGCATGGCATCATGATATCATGTATGACATGTAAGAGCAGTACTTTGCTAGCTAGCTGTCACGTACTATATATATATCCATTAAAATAATTGCTATATATCACTAATTTGTTCTCTCCCTTAAGCGTTTTAATTTGTTTCTTTAACCGGTTTCTGATAAAGATCCTGCTACAGCCACAGACAAAACCCATCCGACGCCGATAACAATTAATTATAGAATGAAACGTCGTCGTCTGATCACGGGATCCATCTCCGTTCAACCTCTACCAATAAAAAGAAAAATAGAATATAGGATGGAAATCTTGGAAGTCATGTTTTCGATCCGATCCTTTTTTCTTTTCTTTTTTTCTATTTTTGTTTAAATTTATGAGCTGCTGATATTACAAAGTTCAGAGTTAAAAGTATTTTTTTAATATTTTTAATCATTAAGAAAAAATTTAAAAAAGGTATAATTTTATTAATAATCATTCTTTTAATTATTAAATAAAATTAAAAATTAAAAATAATAAATAATAAAAGAGTGTAATTCTATCATTGTTCTATAATTAATCGTACGTACGCGCAACTGAGTCAATTAATTAGACATGACCAGCAACATGTACCATTTTCAGTCCTTGTGAACGCAGGTAGCTCGCTATCTACATAGCACGCAACACGTTTATTTTCGGAAATGCGGCGAGGTAAATTGAGAGTAAAATTAAAAATTAAATAAAATATTATTAAAATATATATTTTTAATATTATACTTATATTAAAATTTAAAAAAATAAAATTATTTATTTTATTTTATGTAAAAATTTAAAAAAATTATAATAATTAAATAAGATAAGATAAAATAAATTATAAAAAATTATAAAAACAAATTAGGCCGAATAGGCTACAGAGTTTTGCTACACAACCTCCACCACACTCCACACTTTATATTTTTTTAAATTTTTTAAATTTTTAATATTTTTTTTAAAATTTTTTTTGAGTTTATTCTTTTTAAATTATTTTAAATATTTTATTCATTATTCATATAATAAATATTTAATAAAAGAAAAAAATAATAAAAATTAAAAATAATGTAGAGTGTGGAAGTTGTGTGAATAGTAGGAAGTTGAGTAGATTTTTTGTAGGCTACAAGCTGTATCTCAGTTCCCACTAAAATTAATTATTTAAGTCGTGAGTCATGAATCATGATCATTTATAATATATTAATGCATATACTTTAAATTAGAAAAATGATAAATTATATACCTATTTTTCAAAGATCGGATTTGGAATTAGTTAACAAGATTACTGTGGGAGAGAGAGATCAATGATCATGAGATTTTGTTGATCTGTGTGTTTTTCACGTGAATGTTCGTACTTATGGAGTCTAACAAACATTCAGTACGTTCCCACGTACCTCGATCGAGTAATTCGCTTAAAATTGATTGTTAAACTAAACTCAAATCAAAATAATTATTGGTAAGATTTATTATTTTTTAACTTGTTATAATAAAATTAAACTCATCTCAATTTACTAATTTATACATTTGAATTTAAAATATTAAATTTATCTTAATTTAAAAGAATTAAATTCATCTCAATAAAATTTATAAAAGAAAAAAATTTATTAATTATTTCTTTTTTTATCATCTTATAATATGATATTAAATGATAAATTTATAAGTAAAATATAATAATAATATATAATCATTTACTATGGAATGATAAAAAAATAATGAAAAATGAAATAAGTAAGCTTACTCTCGTCATGTTGGTAACGACCCTAGCTAGGCGTTCTAGGACTCGGGCAGGACCCGCACGTGTAGAAGTACAGACTACAGAGTACTTCTCATGGAGGCATGCACTCCCCCGGCCCCTAGCTAGCTATAAACAAATTTTGAATTAAGCTGGGATCATAACGTGGAACCATACAAGTTTTAGGTAACTTATTTGCGGCGTGTCGACCACAACGGGGCTTCGTTGTTATTTTTTTTATATGTTATTATTATTATTTTTTTTTTACACTCTCCTTCGTGTCGCACACTCTTCACTGGTCATTGAAAGGGTCCCGTACTTGAGCTGGATTAAGGGGACACAAGGGGTCCATCATGCAGGCCAACCCTTAAATTCTTCACTCAATATTAGAAAATCTTGGCGGTGGGGTCCTAATTGATTATTAGAGATGCCCAAATTTGGATCCGACCCTAGCTAAAGATAAAAAGTAAGAGTGGAAAATGTCGAAAATAAAGAAAAATTAGTAATTAAGGTGATATATATATATATATTTATATATATTAAAATAATGAAAGATATAAATCTCAAATAGATAAGTTTTATACAAGTCATTTATAAAAAAAATGAATATAAAAAATAAAATTGTGTGGGAGCCTTCAAAGAAGGGTATCTTTTTTGTAAGAAGAGCTTACTACCTGGAGTTAAAAGAGGAAAAGTGCCACCAAAGGAGAAACAACAAGAAGAAATGAAGTAGATAATAGATGGAAGGGCATATGAGAATTGAATATACCAGAAAAGATGAAATTGTTTCTATGAAAGGCATGGAATGACTACCTACTCACAAAGAAGAAATTATACTTGAAGAAGCTAGTGGAAAGTGCACTCTGTCCAATCTGTAAATAGGAAAATGAAGATGTTATGCATGTTCTCTGGAAATGCATTGCTACAAATGATGTATGGCTTGAGTCATTGATTAAAACTCAAAAATGGTGCACTGATGAAGATGACTTACTGGGGATAAATTGATGATCAAAATGTCAAAAGCTGAACTAGAAGAAACACCAGCTATGATGAGGGGGCTGTGGACAAGAAGAAACTAACTTATTTTTTAGGATAGTTTTAAAAAATCTGGACAAGTTGTAAGCATTGTAAGGGAAAAGGTGAAAGAGCTTCAAAGAGCTCAAAGCCTAATAAGCAAGAAACAACCGAATGCAATTGTTGTGAGGCAAGTGGGATGGAAGAAACAGAAGGAAAATCATGTAAAAGCCAATTGGGATGCAGCTTTGGATCAAAAGAAGAAAAAGATGGAGATTGAAATAGCTATAAGAGAGGAGTATGAGGAAGTATTAGCAGCTATTTGTGGTCAAAGACATCATGTACAACAAGCGGCAACAATAGAGAGTAATCCTTTGGAGAGCTATGGAGATCTGTAATGATCTTAATTTCTGTAGTGTAGTATTTGAAGGTGATTCTCAAGTTATTATCAAGGCCATTAATGAAGATTTTCCATACTATGGGATGGTGGTAGAAGATGCAAAGAAGATAATCACCAATAGGACGGATTGGAAAGTGCAATTTATACATAAAAGCTCAAATGAGTAGCGCACACACTGCAAAAAATGTTTTAAAGTTAGATTTTAAACAGATATGGATGGAAGATTTTCCCAATTGTATTACTCAAGTCTTAGAAAAGGACAAGAGATGTATTGTCAACAATCTTTATCAATGAATACAAAGTGATATGTTTTTGTTTCAATAATAATAAAAAAAAAAAAAAAAAGTAGATTTTTACATTTTTATTTTAGGTGAGATCTACTTTTTTACAAGAGCTTATATATAATTTTTCTATTTAGAGCTTATACAAATCATTTCTCTATGTATTGATAGTAACAATAAGAGGAGGTGCCCATTATGTTTAAAGAATGAGTTTTGCTATATACAAGCAAGTTTGTATACCAATCTGCGTATTAATATTGTTGTTTTTATATTTTAAATTCAAATTAGCAATGTTTTCAATAAAATCTACTTTTTGACCAATCATATTGAATGAATACGCATATTAGTGTGCTGAATTGCTTACAATTATATTTTTTCTTAAACGAATTACTTTGCTGCCCTTAAGAGTCCTTTGGAATTATATACCGCTCACTTCTAAAAGCTGTAATGTGCCCGTTTGCCGATCTATAAAGTTATTGGGTACTCAAGAATCTTCTTGAGAACCCAATGATCGATATTGTTCTGTTGAAATAGAATTATTAATAATACACTCATGTTTTTTTATTAAACAAATACATAAAGTTCTTAATTAATTAAAGAGTACTCTAGTACTGTGTTTGATCTATGGCACACTTGGCTCACACCGCGTTCTTAGCTATTATAAATATGAATAGTATTGTGTGAATAGTAGGAGGTTGTGTAGATTTTTTTGTATAAATATTCACATGACTCCAATCTCATTCTCTCCAATTAAGTTGTATTCTGGCTTATTCTTTTACCAGCTAGAGCCCTCAACAGCTATTCAGAAACAACAATGGGCGGAAATTCCCCATGCGCTTCCTGCAAGTTGCTAAGGCGCCGGTGTGCCAAAGACTGCGTTTTCGCTCCTTACTTCCCCCCCGATGACCCCCACAAGTTTGCCATTGTTCACAAGGTCTTCGGTGCTAGCAACGTTAGCAAAATGTTGCAGGTGATCTCTGTCTCTGTCTCTCTCTCCTTTCTGTAATTTGTACGTGCTTCCTGGCCTTCAGTCTCTAAAGTGCTATATATGAAAATTGGAAGAAAGTAAAAATGGGAACCAGTTTCTTAGATCGATCTTTCTTGACCCTTTCTAGCTTCTCTTCGTTCTGATCAGAACCAAGCCAAGTCTTCAGTAATCTCTTTCGGGTCATGATTAGACTTTGTTTATGACAATTATGATGTCGAGCAGGAGCTTCCGGTTCAACAGAGAGCGGACGCTGTGAGCAGTCTAGTTTACGAGGCAAACGCAAGAGTGAGAGACCCTGTTTATGGGTGTGTTGGAGCGATATCTTACCTGCAAAACCAGGTCACTCAGCTTCAAATGCAGCTAGCAGTGGCTCAAGCAGAGATACTATGTAGCCAGATGCAGCAAGGACCAGTGATGCCAACCCAGCAGATAAACGAAGATGATCATGAGAAATCATATTTTCTCCACGACAACCTGATCCCACAGTACATTAATTTTGACTCATCTAGCAGTACTGTAATTCATGACTCTTTCAAAAGAGAGAGCATATTTCGACATGACATGGTTTCTTAATAAAATATGGTTCTCATGTTTTTGGCTTTTGGCCTATTATTGATTGAGTAATGCTATTGATCTACACAAGCACAATTTATATATACACCCATCATGTATATCTATATATATATATATATGTATGTATGCACGAGGGAGGAGGGAGTGCTATTTTGTACTTTTTTTGGTTAAAAAAAGAACCACTGTTCTATATTATTTAGACGTTGGAAGATAACTTGAAACGGGAGAGGAAGGTAATGGAGTCAACTCTAGCATGTGAAACTATATATATAGTGAAGTTAACAAGTATTCTGGTCGGTAACTTGTTAATAAACGTAGCTAGCTAGCTAGCTATAAATTAAGGTGCTCCTAGTTTATATATATTAATGGTCGACCATGTCCTTGGGGATATTATATAATTGATAAACGATAATATTCTTAATTAACACGTACATCATGATCATGTAGATCAGGGACTGTTCTCGTCTAGCACGTACGTATAATTAGTGCGTGGCTGTTTCAACAGCGATTGCAGCTCTTTGATCGTGCAATAAAGACAAATCATCTTCTAATATGTATATAAAACTAAGGGAAAAGGACAGAAAAAACCTTCATGGATTGGAATCGAGCAACTAATTAACTAAATTTCTCATCAAGAGTACTAATTTGTACGCATCATCTAAGGTGCCGGCCTCAGAATTTACTGATCTGAATCCAAAGCCCGGCCATATATATATATATATATATATATATATATATATATATACACATAGGTTGGTAATTCGGGTCTTTGTTTCTTTGAAGTTTTAAACGGCAAAACACACCATCGTCTTTGATAAGAGCACTCTCATTGGATTAGCTAAAGTTAAAGTATATTTTTTATAAATGCAAGATGAATTTAACATTTAGCTATTACATTCACATAAATTTTTACATTGGAATAGCCATTTTTTCATTATATGATAATAAAATAATATAAGATAAATTTAACTTTGATTATTCACATCAAATCTCCAAATTGGATTATCCATTTATTCATTATATAGTAATGAGTAATTAATAATTTTAAAAATTTTTTAATTTTTTTAATTATGAATTTATTTTATTTTATCATATTTTACTATTCATAATATTATATATTAATTAGTAATTGTATTCTAATTATATTTTTTCAATTATCATTTAAAATGGAGAGAGAAATAATTAATATTAAAATGAGAGATAAAGAAATAATATAAAAAGAATTTGATGAATGAATAGTGTGTTCCAAATTTAGAAATTAGTTTGGATATTACTGTAGCTATATTCCAAATATAGCTAATTCAATGTGAGCAATTTACTCACCTAATAGCTAAATTCTCATTAGATTTAACTTTTAACTAATCCAATGAGAATGCTCTAAGGCATGCCCCCATATTTTTACGTACACCATCGAATAAATTGTTGCATTAATACTGTTATACACTGTTATACACATGATCATGATGTACGTAGATATATATAATCCAATGACCATAACCTTATGATATAATCCGTCCTCCCCCTCTCTCTCTCTCTCTCTCTATATATATATATATTATATAACATTACGTCGTGTAGTATATATATATACACATATGATTAGTTGTCATTGGATTGACGAATCGATATTTTTATTAAATTATATACGACCTACTAATTCAGCATCAATATTTATATTAAATTATATATATATATATATATATATATATATATGATCATAATCAGAAACGATCGAATTAAGAGAGCTCCCGACCAAGAAATTAATGATCGAGGTCCGGACAACATATGTTAATTTGTAGGGTTGTTAAAAATGAATCCCATTTCGAGAGATCAGAGCTTAGTATGGAAGAAATCAACCGTCTCTCCTTCTCCCTCTCAATCTCTTAAAAAATTAAGAGTTTCAGATTCAATTTTCACTAGAAGAAGAGGAGGCCTCAGCCTCGGCCCCGACCTCCTCCTCCTCCTCCTCCCTCTCCATCTACTCCTTCCTCAATCTACCAACCTTGTCTATTAAAATAGTTCTTTTTGTTTAGTTTTATTGTACTTCCTTCAAAGTCGAAAAAAATAGATCTACAATTTTCAACAACTCCCAAGAGACATGCGCAGCACAAGCAAACTCCTAAATCACAAATCGTTTGGAGAAAAATGACAGTTTTGCAAAAATCACCGTGAGTGATCCTCAAGTGCCACCCCTTCCGACAACTCTTTTCGTCATACGCGCCAGATCACCGGACTCGCTACTATCAAATTTTTCAAATCTGACATTTGTGACTGAAAATAGACAAGCGTGTTTCCTTCACGCACCGCCACATATTCCCAAATCTATCAAAATTTATCCAACTATAATCCGTCTTTTTCATATCCAGTATCGAAATTTGTCTGCCAGTCTCTTGCGCGCATTAATTGCTTTTCATTATTCATATACAACACGATCTATAACAAGTTATAACTATATATATATACTAGGTCAAAGCAACGTGCAAAGCACGTTTACTTAGTTAGATCAAATAGTTATTTTACAAAAATAATATATTTTTTTATAAAATTTGTAAAAATAGTTGATGGCATATATAACTTAGAAGACATTGCTTCAACTTTTATACAAGTAATATAATTAATAGAATATTATAAATGAATTTTAACAAACAAATTAACTACTACGATCAATACTTTAACAAAATGATTGAGTTTGCATCATCAAGACGATGGTATTTAATGGCGTGTTTTGGGCCAAATGAGATTTATTTTCCTTATTTTCCTATATATTTTGCTGGATAACTGTATAATCTCATTGAGAATATTTCACTATTGTGATTCTGTTTATAAAATTATGATACTTAGGATTACTAAGTTGTGAAATTTATTTTTTTATTTTAATGTATTTTTTTTATTGGACCCTTCTTTTTCAAATTGGGCTTGTTTTAGTATGTTTTATTCTCTTTTGGGCCCAACCCATTCGGATTTGAAGCCAAGCCCGTAGCCTTCAGCCCAGTCCCCCCTTTCTCTCTAAACGGCACCGTTTTGGCCATAGCCCTAAGGGCTTTATTTCTTTTTCTCCTGCGCGCCGTCCATTTCTTCTTCGATTTCAAACCTAGCTAGCAATTCCATCCGCTGCTGCTGCTTCTTCTTCTTCTTTGGTTTCAAACCTAGCTAGCAATTCCGTCCGCTGCTGCTGCTTCTTCTTCTTGTGCGTGAACCCAGCTAGCAAATCTTCCATTATTCTAATCACGTTAGTGGATAGAGAGAGAGACATCCAAGTTGTGGTGCGTTGGTGGAGCAGTTTTGCAGATCTCTAGCCATTATTTATTTTTTATTTTTGGTTTCATTTCTTTATTTTAATGTGGTTTGTCTCGGTGTGTTCGTGGTTCTCTACGTGGTGCGGTGGTGGAGCAGTTTTGCCGATCTCTAGGTATTATTTTTTTTTTTTTGGTTCTTTTAATTTAGCATAACCCGATCTCTGTGAATGCGACAATTGGTTCTCTGATTTTCGTTCTCTGATTTTTTTTGGTTCTGTGAATCTAACATTTTTCCTCCAAAGCTGTGGTACTGGCTTTGTTGGGGAAATGACATTGAACCAAGTCCATTTCCAGATAATTTATACGAGTTTTTATTGAGATTTGTGGCTTCACCGTAGACAGATTCCAAGCTTGTTAAAAGATATATTGATCATTTATTTGTGTTGAGATTGCTTGAGTTGTTTGATTTTGAGATTCCAAGTTTTCATTTTCTTCTTTGTGCTTGAGTTCAAAGCAAGAAAGCAGAAACACAGCTAGTGTGTGTGTGCGAGCTTGAGAGAGAGACTGCAAAACCCGATGATGCAAATCCGAGACTAAAGTTTTGGAAATCTCAATGGTTCGTGATGGGAGACGATGATACGGTGTTAACTTGGCGTTAACTTTAACTGGGAAAAAACGTTAAAATAAAGTTTTCCGTCTCATAGACGCTTTATATATATAGATAGATATATATATATATATATATATATATATATTGATGTTGGGCTAGCTGTGACATTATTGGGGCACTCCTTTCCTCCATATATATATATATATATATATATATATATATGGATCCCTCACGTGGATCGAGACATTTACTTCTTTGATTAAATATCCCATTAATTTGATTGCTACATATATATATATATATATATATATATACACGTTAATATATAACCAATTGACCAATTAATTCGATTAGTGTAGGTTGCCCAACAAGCAACGTCATGGGGGAATGAGTGCCCCGAGCAATATTGGCCTTTAATTTCTCACCATATACATATTATATATATATATATATATATATATACACACGTACAGTACATGATGACATGCATATATATGTTTTGGAAGCCTAGGGATCTACGAACTAGCTAGGCCATGAGATCGATCATAATTAAAACTAGGCCGGGGAAGAAACTTGTTAATTGTTTTGGTTTCTATGAATCTATCAGAGATAAATAAACTATGGAAAAAAACAGACATCTTCACCACTTTAGACGGAAAAACATGAGTTACGTTCTTCAAGGCGTACATTAAGGAGATGTTTGGATTCGAAGATGACTTGAGATAACTTGAAATGAGCTGAGATGAGTTGAGATTGATTGTGAATAGTAATGAGATGAGTTGTGAATAGTAGTGAGATTTGTGAGTTAAAGTTGCTGAATAGTAATGAATAGTAGTGAGATGAGTTGAGATGAGTTGAAATGAGCTGAGATAACTTGTGAATCCAAACAAGCCCTAAATGAGCATCGTGTCGATGAAGATTCGTCGCCGGGGAAAAAAAGGGTCATTCATCGTTGTTGCCTAATAAGATCCAATTGCTTTTGTTTCCATTGTTAGTTGGGTGTGGGTACTACATGCTATATATATATATATATATTCGGCGAAATTGTCATCGTGGTCCTCGCCAGGTGTTTTGCACGTTTTCTTTATAATAGGAAAAATTAAAATCATGTGTTTAAAGCTTAAACCAACTGAAATGAACTTTTTTTTTTTTTTCTTGGAAGGTTCTTAATTTCTATTCTGATTTCTGTGTGAGCCTCGGCCCAGTAGAAAGATTACAGCAATCACATATTCTGTCAAGTAATCCTTTTGGGCCATGGATAAAGCTCTGCCGAATCGGTAGACTGGGTGGGCTTGAACTCAAACTGGTGGCCCTGCCATCTTGACTCTAAACCTTAATAGAAAAATTAAAAACTCTATAACAACAAATCAAATGCCCCTTGACATGAGCATCGCCTCCGATCGGTTCGATCAGCAGTTTAGACCTTCTTAACTTTTAGAAATTTCTCATTTATTACAATGAAGTTAACTTCAAAAACTTTTCGTATAAACTTTCAACCCCATTTAAAAAGATCCAATGTACAGTTGGGTACTCGGTAGCAGTTGTCTTTCTTTCTTCATCCACAAGCTCTGCAAAACTCCCCATAACAGCTCTCGTAATTAAACTGCGTGCCACTTTCAGATTGGATTATCTCCCGCCCATAAGAGGGGTAATTAATGGGTTTTAATAGGAATGAAAGGACAGCACTGGGTCAGTGGTTTCTCCAGAAACAGAGGTCTCACTTCAAAATCTAGGTTTATATTCAAGCATTTTTGCTCTGTTCATGCATGCTCTCTCTCGTATTTTAATCCTTGGAAAAGGTAAAAAGGCTGTACAAGACTACAAGATCTCCCACTAAACTCATTAAAAAGGGAAGATAAGACTACTCTCCCACTAAACTCATTATTAAGGGGAAGATAACAGCAAAAGTAAGAAAATTTTGGCAGCAATTTGCCGACACAAAATTCCAGATATTTCCTTGGGATTCCGGATAAGGACCACGAGCCGGCCACGCGCCCACTTCCATCTATCACTCTCATCCGTCCATGTGTCACTAGCCCACACCCATCTTCAGCTGTTGATATAAATAAAGTACCCCCATGCCGATCTTTCCTCGCCACTCCTCTCCTCGCCGCCTCTCACATTTTCTCCCATTTCCTCTTATTCTTGAAACAGATATTCCTTCCTCTACTCTTCAATCTGTGATCCTCTCTGTTCCTGAAACACCATGATGCTCAGGTCTACCCCTGTTTTTCCTCTTTTCAAGCCTCCTCGTGGCGAGTCTCTATTTTCCCCTCTCGACTCTTCCGCTTCTTTGGTTTCAAGCCTCCGCTTTTCTCCAGTCAAGAAAGAAAGTGCCTTTTCCTTCTGTACGGCTTCAAAGGGTGCGAACAACCGGTCCCTCACCGGTGTCGTTTTCGAGCCCTTCGAAGAGGTCAAGAAGGAGCTCGACCTCGTCCCCACCGCCCCACAAGTCTCCCTCGCTCGCCAGAAGTACTTAGACGAGAGCGAGGCCGCTGTTAATGAGCAGATAAAGTATGCTTTTTCTTTCTTTAAAAAAAAAAAGGTTTAATCGTGTTAAGTTTGTGAATTCACGGGTTGGTTTCGTCTATTGCGATTGTGGTTCTTTCTATTTGTGATTTGTTATCTTTTTGTTTGTTGTAATGACAGTGTGGAATACAATGTCTCCTATGTTTACCATGCCATGTTCGCTTACTTCGATAGGGACAACATTGCGCTGAAGGGTCTTGCCAAGTAATTTTTCTCGTTTCTTTCTTTGCTCTTAAACACTCTTGTTTGTATTTTTCTATTCCTTATATTTGTTATCTGGCTTATACGTTTTTGTTTTGAATAGGTTTTTCGAGGAATCGAGTGAAGAAGAAAGGGAACATGCGGAGAAATTTATGGAATATCAGGTGCTTGGCACATAGCACTTAAAGCTTATGTTCCTATTGATACTTTGCATTCTTTGATTTCGTTTTGGTTTCCTTTCTGGTTAAATCCGACTTGCGGTTTTTGTTTGTTTTTAAAAATGCTCAGAACAAACGAGGTGGAAGAGTGAAACTGCAGTCTATAGTAATGCCACCTTCTGAATACGATCATCAAGAGAAGGGAGATGCGTTATATGGTAAGTCTCAATGTTTCATTGATCCCTCTTTTTTGTTTTAAGAACTCAACCAAACTTAGATTTTTCTAATCCATGTGAATTCTACAATTAAATGTGAAGTTAGTGCTACATGCTATTTGTACGATAGATGTTTTCTTGAATGAAATTGTGGTACTCATTTGAGTCGCAGCACCCTATAGAGAATATGCTTGTGAGAAAGGGATGGAGTTTTGATATAGTGGACTTGATGAATTAACACCATGGAATCTTCTAGGCAATATGTGACATTATTCAATCTCCACCAAGTTCTGAACTGATTTGTTGCTTTTGTTTGTTTACGTGACAGCGAAGTTGTGTACATGCATCTAATGGTTTTAAATCTTTACGAAAATCGGGTTTTTTTTTTTTTAAACGAGAACTAATGCTGTCTATTCTCTTGATTCAGCCATGGAGCTTGCATTGGCTTTGGAGAAGCTTACAAATGAAAAGCTCCTCAATTTACACACTGTAGTACATCTGTCCTGCACTTTGTTCGAGTTATTTAGTTACTTCGTTTTATTTTGTTTAAGACAATTTGAACGCAATTTGTATTCGTGCTCATAACTTTGATTAATAGGTGGCTGAGCGGAACAATGACGTGCAGTTGGCGGATTTTGTTGACAGCGAGTTTTTAAGTGAGCAGGTAAACAAAATACTCTTCCTTTTTCTGTTTGAAATTTGTTTCTTCAGAAGACTATGGGAATCGACCGTTGTTTTATTTTTATTTTTATTTTTGGCCTGACGATAGGTGGAAGCCATCAAGAAAATGTCGGAATATGTTGCTCAGTTGAGAAGAGTTGGCAAAGGACATGGTAGGGATCCCCAAGTCCACTTCATTTTTCACTTATTTCCAACTCCTTTTCACCCACCCTCTTATGACTTAAATCTTACCCGTAAACTCTTCTGCTTCTAAACTGGTTGGTTCGTGGATTTTCAGGAGTCTGGCACTTTGATCAGATGTTGCTTCATGAAGAGGGGAAGTAGATGCAATTGCTGCTTGATGGTGACTCTGTTTTGTTTCTTTCAGGTTTTTAGTGTTATGGGGAGTATTCTATCGATGTATTTTAATGTTGTTTGTTAGTTGTATAATTAAGAATGCTGGGTCTGGACACTGGTTACAATTTGGCGAATGCACGTGGACTTATTTTAGACATCTTTCTTGAATTTCACGACCCCACGGTGACTAACACTCTTTCCTTCAATGCTTTTATGATCAACCAACCTATTTATTTTTTGGACGTCGTCCACATAAGATTTTTACCAAAATCTTTTGCCGAACACTTAAAATATTTTTTTTTATCTTTTCTTTCACTATTTTTTTAAACTATTTAAATATTTTTTAAAAATAAAAAAATTACATATTTATTTAAAAAATGTTTTCTTAATTATTAAGTAAAAATAAAATAAATAATAAATAAATAAAAGAATTTCGGTAGATATTTTCTGTGTATGGTGTTTTTCTTATTTGTTTTACCCTTTGGAATGAAATATGAGGAAAGCTTCGGATCGGATGGATGTAAAATAACTTTTCGCACCAATCAATAAGCATTTTAGAAAAACACAAGAAGAACCTGCCTCCACTTGATCTACTCTTTTCTTTCTTCTCTCTTGTCAAAAAAATGGAACACAGAGAACTACAAAAAAATGGAGAAGACTAAATGGCACCAAAAAATGAAACTCCATTCCCATTGCCATTGCTATCATCATTAGCCAATATCATTCCCACGGCACCTACGGCAGGAGCATGATACCCCTTTACAGCTCTTCCAATTTTCCTACGGAGACATACCAAAATCTTGTCTTTCACTTTCTTGAGATCAAGAGTTCCGACCTGAAAGAGAAGACTACACGGAAATTTTGATTTTAAAATAAAATAATTTAACAATTTTATGATAGGAAAATGGAATAAATTCATTCGTATTATTTGAGTGACAGGAGCATTTGTGCTTACGCTTTTGGAGCTGATGCATTAGCAGCAGTAGCATCTTCAGCACTGATTAGTGGATATCACTGCAGCATTCGATCCTTTTGTTTTGTTTGTCGTTGTGGGGAGGGTTTTTTCTCTGAGAAAACTTGAGTGCAGATGATGGAGAAGAATTTGGAGGGAGGGAGAGCGATTCGAAGGAAAAGAGGGGATTGGGTTCTTGTTGTGTTTTCCTGGAATGTCTACGTGGCACATTATTATTGGTTGGTGCAAAAAGTTGTTTTACACCTATCTGGTCCCAAACTTTTCTCATGAAATATAGGCAATTTAGTATTCTGACAGTTTGTACCAATTTATGGGGTCTTTTTGGTACTTATTCCTGGGTTGGGGCTCCCCTTAATCCGAAGTATCTATCGGTACTATCAACTACGAAAATGAATTTTTTAAAAGTTTTATCTTGGCTTATAACAGTCAATATTTTACATATCTTTCTATATTCTGTCTAATATTTTGGTTATTGTCAAAACTTCACTTTAAACTAAACCTCTATAAGTCCTAAACAAATTGACAAATGCATCCTGAATATGGACAGTCTCAAAGCTCCCTTTATGCTTCGCCCTGTTCTTGATGACTCGAACACGCCCCCTTGTTTCTTCCACCTGTCACCATGACTACATGCCCAACATCAAAACTTGATGAACACGGTGATCTTGTTGCTCTCCAGGTCTAGCTTGATTGTGTCATTAGCCTTATTATGAGGGTCTGGGTAGCGGATGGTTCGTCCATCGTAGGTGTCTAGTTATGGGATACCTTTTTGCCCAAACTGCACAGAGCGGACTTTGCAAAGCTTAAATTGCAAAAGTAAACACTTTGTAAAGAATAGAAAAGAGAGAAAATATTCTTGTATATTCTTTATTATAAGCTAAAAGTATTACATGTGTGCCTTTATATACAACTTGACAAAATAGCGGGAAAAATAATAAGATTAAATTTATCAAACTCTAATACACCCTCCTCAAGCTGGAGCATGAATGTCAATAAGACTCAGTTTGAACATCATAACAGAAAACAAAGGTAAACCTAAAGCTTTTGTGAAACAGTCAGCAAGTTGGTTCTTGGAAGAAACATGAAAAGTACGAAGAAAACCATCTTGTATCTTGTCACGAACGAAGTGGCAATCAATCTAGATGTGCTTTGTTTGTTTGTGAAAAACAGGATTCAAAGCAATATGAATTGCATATTTGCTGTCACAGTATAAGGAAACAACATATGGAGGGGCTTGAAGATCAGACAACAAGGATGAAAGCCAAACTAATTCACAAACTGTAATGGCCATCGCACGGTACTCTTCTTCAGCAGAGGGTCTAGAAACAACAGCCTGCTTCTTGGACTTCCATGACACAAGTGAGTTACCAAGAAAAATACAAAAACAATTGAGAGATTGTCTGGTATCTTGGCAGCTAGCCCAATCAGAATCTGTGAAGGCACTCAAGTTGAGAGATGAAGTTGCAGGAAAGAAAAGGCCTTGGGCTGGAGCTGACTTCAAATACTACAATACTCGATATGCAGCATGTAGATGAGGCTGCCGAGGTGAGTCCATAAATTGGCTAAGAATATGAACAGCAAAAGTAATATCAGGTCTTGTTATGGTGAGATACAATAATCGACCTACCAATCTTCGATAAACTTTAGCATCATCAAGAGGAACACCATTAGTCCGAGATAGTTTAACATTTTGTTCCATGGGAGTCTTTACTGGTTTACATCCCAAGTAACCAGTGTCAGAAAGTATTTCCAAAGTATTTTTCCTTTGAGAAAGGGATATACCTTTGGAGCTACGAGCAACCTCAAATCCCAAAAAAAATTTTAAAGATCCAAGATTTTTTAATTTGAACTGTTGATCAATAAATACTTTGAGAGTGTGAACTGTTGCAGTGTCATTACTTGCTATCAAAATGTCGTTGACATAAACCAATAAGGCGATAAAAGATGAGCCTTGAGATCGAGTGAAAAAGGAATAATTTGCTTTTGATTGTACAAAGCCATGTCCAATGAGTGTGGAAGAAAACTTAGCAAACCACTGTTGTGATGCTTGCTTTAAACCATACAAAAATTTATTGAGTCGACACACTCTAGTATCCTCTTTTTCACCAAAACCAGGAGGTAAAGACATAAACTTCCTCTTTCAACTCACCATGCAAAAATGCATTGTTGACATCTAATTGAATTAGATGCCAACCTTTGATGGCAGCAATGGCTAACAAACATTTGACTATAACCATTTTTGCAACTGGTGAAAAAGTATCAAAGAGGCTGATCCCTTCTTGTTGAGTGAAACCTTTAGCTACCAACCTAGTTTTATATCTTTCAAGGGTTCCATCATATTTATGTTTGACCTTATACACCCATTTGCATCCAATTGGATGTTTGTTGGGTGGTAGAGTGGTTAAGGTCCAAGTATTATTCTGTTGTAAAGCAGAAATTTCTTCTTCCATAGAAGTTCTCCAATGAGGAAATTTCACAGCTTGATGATAGAATTTTGGCTCAAAAATTGAAGAAATGGCTAAAGCATATGCTTAGTAAGATAAAGATAATTGAGAATAAGAAATAAATGAAGAGATAGAATATTGCTTACCTAATTCAGGACCAGTTAAAGGAGAAGAGATTGGAGAAGGACAAGTAGTAGAAGAGGCTAAATAACAATGGTAGTTCTGCAAGTAACCAGGTGGCTTATGTGTTCTAGATGATCTTCGACATGAAGTAGATAGAAGTGTTATGGATGGAATGGGATCTAGAACAGATTGATCAGATGATGAAGTAACAACAGTAGAGGGAACATAGTCAGAATGATTAAGAAGAGGATTAGGAAGAACAACAGATGAAGAATTAAAAGCTGAAATATGACCAAGACTTTGTGACATGGATTTGAAAGGAAATATTTCCTCATGAAAAAGAACATCACGAGAAACAAAGATGGAATGATTATCAATGTCATATAGCTTGTAACCCATAGAAGCAAGAGGATATCCAAGAAAGATGCAACGACGAGCTCTTGGAGCAAACTTGGATCTGTTATGTGTTAAAGTAGATGCATAACAGAGAGAACCAAAGACTTTCAAATGTGTCTATGATGGTAACTTGCTGAAGAGTAAGTCATAAGGAGTTTTATTAGAAATAATAGGAGAATGAGTTCTATTAATAAGGTATACTGCAGTAAGTATACAATCACTCCAGAAAAGCAAATGGATATTGGATTGAAAAAGAAGAGCACGAGCTACATTTAAAATGTGCTGATGCTTTCTTTCGACAACTGAATTTTGTTGAGGCTACACAAGACAATTGATGGATAATGCCTTTGCTAGAGAAAAAATGATTCATAGCAAATTCATTTCCATTATCAGAACGAATGATTTTGATATTGGAAACAAATTGTGTTTCAACCATAGCAATGAAATATTGTTTTTTTTGTAAGTACCATAGCAATGAAATATTGTAAATGAGTTTGAGTATCAGATTTAGATTTAAGTAAATAAATCCAAATGCTACGGGAGTAATCATCTACTATGGTTAAAAAGAAGCGAAAACCTTCTATTGATGGAGGAGAGAAAGGTCCCCAAATATCAACATGAACAAGTTCAAAAGGTATTGAAGAAGTATGTTCACTAACAAGAAAAGACAACCTCTTATGTTTAGCAAGAGGGCAAACATTACAATGTCTGAAATTATTATTGGAAACAATGGAAGAAAAAATAGGCAAAAGCTTCATACGAGAAAAGGATGTGTGACCCAACCTTTGATGCCAAATATCAACAGAAGCATCATTAATTGTTCTAGAAACAAAAAAACTAGAAGGAACAGAAGAGACATCTTTAGAATTAAAGCCATGAACTGGTTGATGAAGTTGCAGCATGTATAATCCTCCTCTAGCTTGTCCCCTCCCAATCGTCCTCTAATGTATGAGGTCCTGAATAAAGCATGCATTATGAAGAAAAATGAGACAGCAAGATGAACTAGTTAACTTGCTAACAGATAAAAGATTGAAAGTAAATGAAGGAACGCAAAGGACATCATGCAAGATGAGAGTTGGTGACAAGAAAATAGAACCTATGTGACTGACATGAGCAGAAGCTCCATTAGGAAGTTTGACAACAATATGCTGCACAGGTTGAGAAGAACTAAACAAAGATATTGAGTGGATCATATGATCTGTCGTGCCAGTATCAATTATCCAGTCATGACCAGAAAGATTGAGAGAATTTTTGTGAGTACTGGAAAAAACAGAATGGCTGGAAGCTGATTTACCTGATAGATGATCAAAAGAGGAAGATGAAATTACATTCGCTGCTTGAGGAGTAGGAGTAGGGGACCCTAAATTAAGGAGAGCCAAAAGCTGCTGACACTGTGAATGTGAAAGAGGCAAAGAATCAGTAGAAGTAACTTGATGAGCAGAAGGAACCGAGGACCGAGCTTGAGGTCGATATCCTGGTGGATATCCATGGAGCTTAAAGCATTTATCAACAGTGTGTCCTCGTATTCCACAGTGAGAACAAAGAGGCATGGGAACGTAATGCGCCACAAGAACATGACGGCAGTGGCCTGTAATTGACTAGCTCATCCCATAGTCCTTTCATTTGAGTGAAATAGGCACTAACCGTAAGATGATCTTGAGTGAGAGAAGCAATTGCTTTTTGTAGCTGGAAAATTCGAGGTCCGTTGGCTTGAGAGAATCGATCCTTGAGATCAGACCACATCGCCATCGCAGAGTCTTCATAAATCACACTAGCTGCGATCTTTTTGGAAAAAGAGTTGAGGAGCCAAAATAGAACCATATTATTACATTTGATCCAAGAAGGAAACAGAGAAGAAGAATTGGAAGGCTTCGAGATAGAACCATCAACAAATCCGATTTTGTTTTTCGTTGTCAAGGCCATCAACATGGAGCTGCGCCAGGTATGATAATTCTCACCATTGAGAACTTGTGTAACCAGTAAGGAGCCGGGACTATCACCATGATGAAGGAAGAAAGGGCTGGAGGGATCTTCAGAGACAGGAGGAGAATCAGAGAAAACAAACGAAGTACTCATGTTCGTAGGGTGTGGAAAGAAAATACTTCTGATACCATGTAAAGAATAGAAAAGAGAGAAAATATTCTTGTATATTCTTTATTATAAGCTGAAAGTATTACATGTGTGCCTTTATATACAACTTGACAAAATAGCGGGAAAAATAATAAGATTAAATTTATCTAACTCTAATTCACTTCAATATCAGAATAAAGCAATTAAAGGATTCCTCATGCAAAAGTGTGTCATTACATCATATCCGCTCACTCTGAAGATTTAAATCATATCCTTGCAATTGAGATTTAACTAAAGACATATTTGATACCACTGAATAGCATTACCTTGGCCTCTTCATCCCAGATTGAGTGGAGACAAACCAACACTTGGTGTCATAAAGGAGACGGAAGTTCTCGTTTGTTTTGGGGATTGATACAATATCTGTCAAAGACAGGCATACTTTTAACTTTTAAGAAATTATGCATCCCCACCAATAAAATCAAAGAAATACATATTAGGTCCAATAATACTCCACAACTAAAATGGAAAGGAAGCAAACCACACTGCCTATACCACATCACACACTGATCCTAACAACTTATCCTATTGTCCGCCTTAAATCTCTCATTTACAGTGATAAAAAAAAATACAAAGAGATGGCTTTACTTCACACTAATATGAATGCACAGACAAGTTTCATAAACAACCCAAGTAAAGCCAGTTTGATGCTTGTACCCATGAAACCTGCAGGATATGTTTTATCAGTCCTGACCTTCCCATCAACCAAAACATGGCATTGCGTCAAAATGGCGATGACCTCACAGTATGTGAGAGCCTTTTTTTCAACCTGTTTTGCAAGATAAGAATTAATGGAAGGCATTCCCTGGATGTGTGAGGTCCAGACAAAGGCTTGGGAGCCTAAACAGAGAAATAAAATGCATAAAAAACTTAGAACATATCTAAACGGTTGTACCATGAAAAGCATCATTATGGAGGGAAAACAAGCACCCAAATTTAACTCACAAATGCGCCACCAAGTTTATCGAGCATCCAATGCTTTGGGGCATTGAGCCTCTTCAAATGCTTCTTCAATCCTCTTGCCTGTTAAAGCCATAAGCATAAAGTACAGAAAACCAAACTATCCAAAGTATAACTATACCAAGAAACGCACGATGAAGATAAGAGCAAAATTATAAGCAGCAGGCAAAGTCATATGGGTTATCCAGCTAAATGCGTTAAGTCTCCTTTCATGATCATGACCGATAAAAAAAAAAAAAAAAAATCTCCCTTCATGGTGATGATTTAAAAAAAAAAAAAATCGATGCATATTTAACATCTTCTGTTGAAAATGTCTTAACCAAGCAAGTACAAATTAACAACAAATCTATTCATCCTCCGGTCTAAAACAACACACACCACACACCTGATGTGATAAACTGGTTTGGTCGCCCACGTCACGGTTCACCTAGGATTGCCCTCATCCGACAAAATGCTTCTCCCACTCCCTCACCCCTCAGTTGATGTCTTCTCATCACCCCGAACTCCCTCACCAGCGACGACCCCCCTCAATCGGACAATATTTTTGGAAAAATACTATGATCAGAAGCTACTCTTTTTTTTCTCAAAGGCTTTCAATGATAAAAACAATCCCTCTGTTGATGATTACTGCCAGCTTTGGAAGGTTTGGGAAAAGTTCAAGACCCCAACTGCCACATAAAGAATGTTTCAAGTTCTGGGTCTATGTTTCTAAGCACTGGAGTGGAAAGACTGAGAGAACTCTCACTGATAGGTTGGAGAAATTACCCGTTGCTTCAGATTCAGGTGGAATTTTGCTGTCCAACAAGCATGATGTTTTCAGGACTTAAGTGTTAAATATCTTCCTATCTTCCTAATACTTAAAAGCGTGTATAAGATCAACAGTAGTGAATAGTGCCATCCAGCACTCTCTTTTCTTATCGTTGCTTTTTCTTGTTGCCTTTATGAAATTCCTTTATTCTCAGTTCGAATTTTACTCTTCTCCGTTCAGTTAGCATTTCGTCGTGCGACACATAAAATATCTGACATTTACATACAAGAGATGGATTTCAACGTCTCTTGCTTTTCCAGATTCACATTGACAGAACAATTTACAAACTCAACTCAAGGAAGAAAAAAAATTTCCCGTGCTCTTCAGATTTCTTCTCGCCGTTGGTACGCAATTCTCTTCAGATTTACAAACTCATCTCTAGCTTCTGCATCTTGTTTTTTTTTTTTTTTTTTTTTTTTTTTTTTTTTTTTTTTTTTTCTGTTTCCTGGGTGGCTGCCTACGGCCGCAGATTCGGTGAAACAAATGGGTGAAACCCATTTCGGTTCACTTTCCATGGGGGAGAGGGAGGGCTGCGCTTGGGGGACTTCCACGGTGGCTGGGTTGGTCGCCGCCTTGAGGGGGACTCCTTGGTGGTGGTCGTGAGCTTCGGCGGCCACGTACGGCGGCGTAAGATGGCACAAATGGGTCAAACCCATTTCGGTTCCATTTCCGTAGGGGAGAGGGAGGGCTGCGCGTGGGGGACTTCAACGGTGGCTGGGTTGGTCGCGGCCTTGAGGGGGACTCCTCGATGGTGGTCGTGAGCTTCGGTGGCCGCGCACGGCGGCGCGAGATCACATAAATGGGAGAAACTCATTTCGGTTCTCTTTCCGGGGGGGAGAACCATGGATGCGCTCGTGGGGAACGATGGAGGTGGCAGGGCTGCTCGTCGGCGTGAGGGGAACACACCGGTGGTGGCAGTGATCATGGCCGGGGCTCGACGGCGCCGGGCTGCGATGGAGGAGAACTGGCCGTGCGGGAGAATCGGCTACAAGAGAGAGAAAAATTAGGAAAAAAAGTTTTTTTCCTACAAAATTACTCAAAAAAAATATATATGTTCCTGTAATTTACAATTCCTCATCTGAAAAAATATTAAATATTAGTAAATTCTTTTTTTTTTTTTTACAACTTTGCTTTTATCTTTACTAGAATATTACATTATTGAATTTTTTACATAAGTTGAGCTCCGTGAAGTTGAAAGTGGAAACAAGATATCCCAACAACTAGCTACATATAAAAGTGTCGAAAGTATGAATCCTTTAACTTTTTAGTTTCATACTGTGAATTAATAACTCAAATAATCTTTTTTGCTTCTCTGATTTTAACATCTTTTAAGTCATTTATTTAATGTCATTTATTCAATAATTATTTTGCATGAACTTTGAGCTGTTTTAAATTATAATTTCGAATTAATTTAAAAATAATACTACATTTTAAGAAGACTTTTCCTGAAATCTTGCACTGTAAATTATTTAGAGTCTTTTACAAATATAGCAGCTTCTATATAAAAGAAAATCTACTACATTTATCTTTCCAAAAAAAAAAACGATCTCATCTCACATTTACATCCAAACATATTTTAAGATAAATCATATAAAAATAATACTATATTTTATTTAATGAAATAAAATTGCTTAAAACATTCACTAACAATATTTTATTTAATTAGTTCCACCTGTCTTAATTAAATCTAAACTATAAGTTTGTTTCTTTTATAATTCCAAAATAAACAAAATACATTTACCATTTAAAAAACTACATCAATATTTACAGTTTAGTTATATAATTATACGTAATCATTTATTGAAATATTGAAAATTTTAAAAATTGAAATTTGAATTAAATAATTTGATAAAATAGAGTACATAATCATTAAAAATAATATTATATATAAACTTATACTCTAAAAGATGCTTGAAAAATAAAATGAAATAAAAATTTTGTGAATATTAATAAGAAAGTTTGTGAATAATAGAAATGTAGTTTTGGATTAAATAATTATTGGATTTTAAAAAATAAAACATAACAGTTGAATAAAAAATATTATAAAATTATAATTCTGTAATTAAACCTCTTTTACTACTATTTTACTACTAAGTAATTTTTTTTTCCTTTTGTTATTTATATTTGAATTAAAAACCTCAGAATTTATTCTTATTGCATAATATAGAATAAAATTAATTGAATCGATCAATATAATCATATAATTTAATTAAAAATAAATTTAATTTTATAAAATTTAACATTCTTTTGCTCTTTGAGTTCATTTTTATCATCAAGCAATATATATTTCTTAAAGTTGTGAACTTATAAACTAACATTCCGACATAATTAGATGTTATATCTTATTAGTTATATATGCATATTTATCAAAAAAAAAAATTTTACAAAATTGCTATAAAATTGCTCAAAAAATTTTACCAACAAATTTAGTTCTATATGTAAATACTTACATCAATATTTACAGTTTTACTTATATAATTATACGTAATCAATTATTAAAATGTTGAAATTTTCAATCAAAATACATTCTCCATTTGAAAAATTACATCAATATTTACAGTTTTACCTATATAATTATACGTAATCAATTATTGAAATATTGAAAATTTTAAAAATTGAAATTTGAATTAAAGAATTTGATAAAATAGAGTACATACTCATTAAAAATAATATTGTATATAAACTTATACTCTAAAAGATGCTTGAAAAATAAAATAAAATAAAAATTTTGTGAATATTAATAAGAAAGTTTATAAATAATAGAAATGTAGTTTTGGATTAAATAATTATTGGATTTTAAAAAATGAGACATAATAGTTGAATAAAAAATATTATAAAATTAAAATATTTTTAAATTATAATTCTGTAATTATACCTCTTTTACTATTATTTTACTACTAAGCAATTTTTTTTCCTTTTGCTATTTATATCTGAATTAAAAACTTCAGAATTCATTCTTATTGCATAATATATAATAAAATTAATTGAATCAATCAATATAATCATATAATTTAATTAAAAATAAATTTAATTTTATAAAATTTGACATTCTTTTGCTCTTTGAGTTCATTTTTATCATCAAGCAATATCAATTTCTTAAAGTTGTGAACTTATAAACTAACATTCCGACATAATTAAATGTTATATCTTATTAGTTATATATGCATGTTTATAAAAAAAAATAAAAATTTACAAAATTGCTATAAAATTGCTCATAAAATTTTACCAACAAATTTAGTTCTATATGTAAATACTTAAATCAATATTTACAGTTTTACCCATATAATTATACGTAATCAATTATTAAAATGTTGAAATTTTTAAAAATAAAAAATTTAATTAAAGAATTTGATAAAATAGAGTACACATTCAATAAAAATAATATTGTGCATAAACTTGTATTTTAAAAGATGCTTCAAGAACAAAATGAAATAAAAATTTTATGAATATTAATAATAAAGTTTGTAAATAATAGAGATGTAGTTTCCGATTAAATAATTATTAGTTTCCTATCAGATTAAGTTTTGCGATGACAATAAATAAAGCACAAGGACAGACATTAGATTTTGTTGGTATATACTTGCCTCAACCTGTATTTTGTCATGGCCAACTTTATGTAGCATTGTCAAGAGTCAAGACTTCTGCTTCAGTAAAAGTTCTTATAAGACCAGTATCAACTCAAGATTGTGAAGAAGCTGAAACAAATAATATTGTTTATAAAGAATTACTAACACTAGCATATCCATCATAAACTTCTGTAAGTAATCGAATTTCAATATATACCTCTCAATTGAATACAATTTGTTTTTCAATTATGTAATTTTCACAACTTCTTATTTTTCTTTTATTAAAATTATTTTATCTAAATTCAATTGTTTAGACTAATATTTTTTTCTCTTCATTCATAAGTAGGCTTCAACATGCGAACTATCTATACATCAATCAAAGACATTACTCCAAGTACAAGAAATTGGAGCATCAAGATGATTATGTCAGACAAATCTCCCAAACGTACTGCACAACATTCACCGACAAAATATCAAAATCTGACATTGATAGACCATGAGGTAACACATTGACATCATTATCATACTTGCAAGAATATACTTAATATTTATATTATATTCTTTCACATGATATATCCAAAATAAATATGTTTTCCCCTTACAACATAGATTCATTCTAACTATATTCTCAAATTAAATCTTATATATATTTAATAAATACTATTTTACAATCAATTGAATGCAAATAACTATTCATTTATACAATATTATGCAGGGCAACCGATTACAAGCAATAATTTTTGGCAAAGATATAGACCTACGTAATGACATGTTACACATCTTCCGGTCTTACTACATCAGTAATGCTTATGTTAAGCCTTTAGATCCCAGGCATAGAATTGAAGCGCATGAATACCAGTGGATCTTAAATTCAAGAACAATCATCGAAAACATTCCAGATGATGAAGTGAAATTACAACCACCAGAATATGATATTATCTCATTCACCAATCTGCATGACTACAAAGACACTGGAACTGAAATAGGTAAATATCACGTCAATATATTTAACGTACATCTTGATACTCTTATTCAGTTTTCACAAAATTTTTTTTTAACATAATTGGACAGCTATTCTGGCGATCGCAATATACATGAAACCTCCTAGAGAAATTACCTCAATACATGGGCCAACAAAAATTCAAGAAATATATGTTATCGACCAGAGGTAAAAAATATTTCTCAACTATATATGTGATATTAATAAATTCTTTAATTAACTTGTTTTCAATACTATTTCATTATGCTACACTTTTAAATACTTTCTCCTAAATTTTATAGCCTAATGCCCATATGGTTAACTATGTGGAGTCGATTTGTGGATGGTGAATGCCGAACAATCTCTGATATTATTGAAGCTAAGCCAACTCTACTCGCAACACGTATAAAAGTCGGTTCATACAATGGTATATTACACAACTTATAACATCAGCATTTATTAAAAATAGAATGTTATTATCTACTAACAAATTTCTTTTCTTTATAATATAGGTCTTTCTCTTTCATCTCAACCAACAAGTGTATTTACCTTAAATCCCGTCATCCCTGCTGCAACTTCATTATGTCAATGGTAATTCTTTCTTACTTTATTATATATATATATATATATATATATAATCTGTACCTACTATATCTTTTCCTCCATGATTTCTCTCATTCATTTTAAATTATTCTAAAAATATTTAGGACGATGCTAAACCATGCACTGCTTGAAGAAATCGTTGAAAAAAATCTACATCACACAACGGCATCAACATCAGCATCAGTATCAAATGTTGACATGAAAGACATAATTAAGCTTGATGATCTTACTGGTTTTCTTAAATCATTACAACCAATGACGGTACATTTCTACGGTCTTCTTAAACTTTTTTTTTCTTTATATATATTACCTTTTAAAAATTTTACACATGCATTTTCAAAATAAATACAACCTTATCTTAAGGTTACATACTATTTACAACCATTAAAATATATATATGTTCCAAAATTAATGCAGAAAGCAAGATTTTGGATTAAAGCAACTATTTGTGTGGTTGATCTCCATCAAATATTCTTCTACATGTCCTGCATTGGGTGTAAGAAGGGGACTGGATATGAACAAAATGAAAAATTTCAATGTTATCATTGCAAATACATGAGTAATGCACAACCACGGTATATATCTTATATTCATATTTTACGTCGTAAATGTTTCTTTAATCAATTTTATGTTATATTCAAATTATTGCTTAATCATTCAGACTAAAAAATATAGTTTGTTTATATAGCTGTCGAGCTTACATCGACGTTGACGATGGTAATGGACGATTGGGGGCTGTCATGTTCGGTAAAATTGCAGAAGAAGCTCTAGGTTGCACAGCAATCGAACTAATGGAACATACAGGAGAGGTAACCAACTTATTCATATTCCAATTTATATTTTAAAAATATTTAATCTTAGATATTCAAATAGGAAGTTATTAAAAATATCTTTTACATTATATTTATTCACCATATAAGAACATTTACCGTATATCCAAAATATTGCAAAATTATGTTCAACCAAAAAATGGATCATACAATTGGGTGCAGATTTAAATCAACTCCAAAAACAACGTCACAAAAACTTCAATGTTCTCTCTATAAATGCTGTGAATGAGGAAAACACACCACTTTGAATCCATAACCCGGAAACTTTACTTTCAGTAACAAAAGAATAACTATATTTAGTCGTTTCTGACTTTACTTTCAGTAACGAAAGAAACAATTATGTAATATTCACTTTTCAGACTTGCTTAAACGTATAGTTTGTTTAAATCTATTATTAGAGACCTTAAACAATTATAGTTTGTTTAAACAATTAGTTATATTATATTCATAGACCTTATCATTAAATTCTCTTCTTCTACACTAGATGTTTATATTTTAGAATAATCTAATACAGGGCAAACGTGCATCGCACGTAAATTCACTGCTAGTATATATATATATGTTGATAAGTGCGTGTGAAGAGAAAAGAAATTTTTTTACTTCGATTCAAAAAGGAAAATAGCACCCAATATACCCAAATTATAAGTACATGATTGAGAAAATTAAGTCCAGCACTAGTGCAGATATCTCCACCTAGGTTTTCTTTGTATGATTGATCACTTCTGCATAATTTATCAAGACCTTACGGAAATTGGATACCCCGCCTTCCCACCCAAAGAAGAGTACAAATATATACTAATACTAAACTTCTCGTCATTCCACTTTTTATTTTTAAACAAACGAGTTTAATATAGTATTAACGAGATGAATAATCAAATATGCTACAGATTTTTGTTTGATTTTTGTATTGATCACATTCAAGATTGTAGAGATAAGCATTAGATGCCATATCGTATATTGAACGATCCATTTAAATTTCATGGAACAGACCTAATAACATTGACTTCAATTTAAGAGAACAGATGGTTAAGAACGGAGAACGAACCATTTTTGGCTTTGTGACCCTGGCTGGAGATCACCGAGGAAGTGGACGAGCCTTGGTTGCCTGCTCTACTGCCCGGAGAAGTGAAAACCGCTAGGTAACGAAGACCGGAGTGCAGAGTCCCAAAAACCAAGAGCCCAGTTTCATTTCTATTTTTGGATCACAGAAGGCCCATTAGTTTAGGCCTCAAAATACAAGGATGTCAAGCAGATTAGGAAAGCTTTGGGGCTACTACCAACAAGAGCCCAGTTTCATTTGTTTTTGGATCACCAGAGGCCCATTAGTTTGAGCCTGAAAATACAAGGAGAATAGTTGAGAGGAATATGTCTTCTTTACTTTTTTCTTGATATTATTATTTTTATATTTTAAATTTAATTAATATTATTTTTAATAAAATCTATTTTTATCAATTATATTAAATAAATAATAAATAAACGTATTAATACATATAATCGCTTATTATTAGATTTATTTTTATTTTATTTTATTTTTTTTAATGAGAATTTTGCTTTTTGTTTCACCGACGGAGAACTAAGCCGTCGGGTGCACTGTCAGTGGCAAGGCAGAAATACTTTAATTTCCCCTGGCTTCCTTCCTGTTTATTCTTTTTTATCAAGAGCGAGGGACATAGATATTGCAGATAGAGACAGAATGGAGAGGGCTCTCTTTTTGCTTCTCCTCCTTCTTTTGTCTCAATTAGCTGATTCAAATGCCGAAGAAGCTTTCGATGTTCGAAAACATCTTTCTACCGTGACCAGGTCCCGTCCCCCTTTCCTCGCCTCCACTAGTTCATATGTTAATCCCAAATAAAATATATTATACATTAATTAATCTTCGTGTTTTAGCTTTTTTAGATTTCTTTTTCGGTTCTTGTAGAATCCGCCTTAATGTGCGCGTATACCACTCTTTCAGTTTTCATACGTAGTGGTGTCTAGCCTGGAACCGATCTTTTGACCTTATTATTCTGTTCGGATGCCGAGAAATTTGAGGAAAAGGATCGGAAGTAGAATTCTTGTTTTTATATCTTTTCTTGTTCTGGTATCTACGACTAGTGTATAAAATGAAGAAAACAAGCCTGAATAGAAAATGAGAATAGTCTCGAGTTTTGAATGCTGTCTTGTGATCAGAGGCACAGAAAAGTGGCCTCATTTGCTGTGTTGGCATATCAATGAATGGCTTCTCAGTATTGTCCTTATGTGTGTGCCGTGCGTGTGCTTGTTGGTGGAAGAGAATAACATCTAATTTGGCAGAGTCGCCTGATTAATAAACTATGTTAATTGATTTTTCATGCAGATATGGTTTCGTGAAACCCACCAACAATTACTTTTCGCCTTCCAATGTTCCTGATGGATGTATTCCCATCCACTTAAATCTTGTGGTAATTTTACTTCACAGGTTTTAGATTGCCAATACTTTTTTTTCATTTATTTTATTGTTTGTGCGTCTTGTTTCATAGATCATGTCGTTAGATATGATGTCAAACTTGAATGTTCTGTACTTATTGGAGAATGTTAGGGGAAAGTGGAGAAGGGTGGAGTTCAGGCTCCTCTGATGCTACCTTTAAGGGGAGGACCAAGAGGGGGAGGTGAAGAAATCGAAACTTAAAATTCTGAACACAACATTTGAGAGAGAGAGAGAGAGAGAGAGAGAGAAAGCTCCTCACGGAGACCTCCGTGTGAGTGCAGTAGTGCAGCTTGGATCAACTCACTATAGAATATAATTAAGTTTTCTCAACATTTTAATATCAGGTGACCTTAAGAAAGTTTCACGTGTTATTGTGTTATTTTACTGGGACAAACCTTTTATTGCAGTGCCTCAAACGATTAGGGGCCCAGTCAAAGTTCATTTATGTGTTTACAGACCCAAAAACATCCCTAATGCAGCTTTTATTGTCAGGCAAGGCATGGAACTCGTTCCCCTACTAAGAAACGGATAAGAGAGTTGGACAATTTGGAAGCTCGTCTAAAAGTACTTACAAGGGATGCAGAAGAACAGATGTTGTCTTTGCAAAAGGTTCCATCATGGTTAAGAGAATGGAAATCTCCTTGGAAAGGAAAGATGAAAGGTGGAGAATTAATTAGCAAAGGAGAGATTGAACTGTATGATCTTGGAATCAGGATTAGAGAAAATTTTCCAGATGTGTTTAATGAGGAATACCACCCGGATGTATATGCAATAAGGGCAACTCAAGTGAGCCATTCTTTTAGTTTTTTTTCTTTCAATCATGTTAAAGTGCATTATTTCAAATGTTTCCTCAAGCTTTTGCTATGCTCAGATTCTAGAACTGATAGCAAGTTATTCTATCTGCTGCCTTATTCTCATTTATCATTTTGGAGTTCTGCTTATGGGACTTTTGAGTGTCATGATTTAATACCAATTAGTTTCTTTTGGTGCTGAGGTGCTAAAATGATCAAGGTTGGTTGCATCATTTTGGCTGTGATTATGGTCTGGGACTCTTCTCTTTTCTTCCCTTCTGAACCTTTAAAATTATGTATCTCTGTGTTCTGACGACATAGGTTCCTCGGGCATCCGCTAGTGCTGTGGCATTTGGAATGGGACTCCTCAGTGGGAAAGGCAGTCTTGGACCAGGACGTCATCGAGCATTTGCTGTTACTAGTGAAAGTCGTGCAAGTGATATATTGCTAAGGTTTTATGATACTTGTGAAAACTACAAGGTATTTATGCAGTATTGGATTTCATAGACCCACCTAAACATATTCAACAACAAAGCATGATATTTAGTATTAAAAATGCATATTATAGAATACATTACAACTGTTCATACTTAATCTGATGTAGAGAGAACTGCCTATGAGTCATTAAAGGGATTAGGCCTTCCTATATGTTTGAATTCAAAACCATGTCAGCTTGTGTTATAGTAGGAGAATTCTTGTGTGCAACTCTTATTTTAGTGTTTTTTTTTGTTACGGACAGCATACTCTTCCTTTTGGTGAAAGAAACTTTTATTTACTGCCTTTATCCATGTCGCCTCTTCTTGTCCTTGAGGAAACCTTAAATATATTGCGTGTACCCATATAGAGAGATCTTTTTCTCCTTGAGGAAACCTTAAATATATTGCGTGTACCCATATTGAGAGATCTTTTTCCCAACTCATTTAAAAAATGTGTCGCCTAAAGTTTTCTCTTTGGAAGAAATTGGCATTCCTTATTTTTTTGATAAAACAACTAAGGTGGGGAAGACCAGAAGTTGATATTCTCTACCTAGACGTGCCATCATAACACCCTTACCCACTGGAGAAAAGAAATTAGCATTCGTTTGGTTATGGGCTTGACCATGCCCTATGTCTTAGAACCAATTACCACAGATTTGAACAGTACGTGGTCTTTTTCTTTGTGTGATCTTGAGCATGTCTCGATAATTTTTTAAGCACTGTAGCTATCAACAAAAATTCATTAATAGATTTATGAAGAAGGCCTTGACAAGTTCAAGGTATGTCTTCATATTTTTTCTGTAATAGATGTTTAATCATAAATCTCATTGCAATCATGTGTCAATTTGCATGTGCTGGTGCAGGACTTCAGGAAAAGGCAGGAGCCTGCTGTTGATAAGCTTAAGGAACCTATCTTAGATGAAATCACCTCTGCATTAGTAAGTCGCTACGGACTAAATTTTACAAGGCAGGATACTTCTTCTCTCTGGTTTCTGTGTAAACAGGTGATCAACGTTTTCCTCTCTTTCAGTTTTTGTGACCAGCCTAATCCTGGTTATTGCATGAGTATGGAATTGTCTCTTAGTTGCAATTTTTCTTTGTTGCAATTATAACACTGGTTTTTCAATTTTCTAGGAAGCATCATTGTTGGACATTACTGATCAAGCTTGTAGTCTCTTCAGCCCATCTGAGGTACATGAGATTGCTCGTGTTATTAAATATATTATTCTAGTTTCTGTGTGATTGGTTTCCTGATAGCCTTGTTGATTTCTGCTCTACTACTACCTGTATGAGAAAATAAATGTTGATCTGCAACATCTCCAGCTACTATACCACTTCAAAGTGCATTTGTGATAAATGGTTTGTTATTTATTGGTAATTGATATCTTTGTTCTTGAGTTGAAAAGATGGTGATTTGATATTGTAGAAAAATGAATATTTTCCTCCCCTGTAATAGTTGAGATCCTTTATGGTAAAGTATATTTTTGTTCACTAATATAAGTTAGGAAATCATCTTGTATCTTCTGCATTTGCTTATTGTTGTGCAAAATTTATGGCTGTGTAGGTTTCTTTGCTGGAGTGGGCAGATGACTTGGAGGTGTTTATACTGAAGGGTTATGGTAATTCATTGAACTATCACATGGGAGTGCCACTACTTGAAGATGTTTTGCAATCCATGGAACAAGCTATCAAGGCCCAAGAAGGTAACATAGATTTTCTTATTTCACACCAGTGTTCATATTGCATTGCAGCACCTATCAAAAAAAGTGTTCATAGTGCATTACATTCCCTTCTTTGGCTTCACATTCCATGATTGGTTAATTGTTCACTTGTAGAAATTGGTTAGTTTTCTCATGGTACCTCAAAGTGGGGAAGCTCTAGATAAGCACACTAGGCCTGGCGTGAGTGCCAAAATATAGTGTCATAGGCATCTACCAACACTTTTTTTTTTTTTTGTCCCTTGGTGTTGCACCATCAATGTTACTTCCCATTCCCCTGATAGTATGTTGTCATTGTAGTTATTTTTCTTTCTTTATTTATGCCTCAATTAGATACTTAGTAATGAGGTCACTTGCAACCAAATGAAAGGCATATGAAATGTAGGTCAGACTCAGATCTACCAAGCATCTTTACTTGGTATTGATGATATACTGTGATATGTCTTTCATGTGTTGATGAATCCTTTTATATGTTTACTGCAAGATTTTCATTTTTCAAAAGTGGTTGCTTGACCTTATTAAGGTTGTCAAAAGCTTTCATACTTCTCACTGGGCTTTATTATTTTGCTGCTTCTGTCTGCCCTAGAAAACCTTGCTCATGGAAGTTATGAGAAGGCAAGACTTCGGTTCGCACATGCAGAAACCGTGGTTCCATTCACATGTCTGCTTGGACTTTTTCACGACGGATCTGGTGCGTGCTTAACATTCTGGATTTCTCTTATGATGTATTTGCGTGCACATGTGGGCATGTGGATCTTTTTG
This sequence comes from Juglans regia, assembly GCF_001411555.2. Classification (NCBI taxonomy): domain Eukaryota; kingdom Viridiplantae; phylum Streptophyta; class Magnoliopsida; order Fagales; family Juglandaceae; genus Juglans; species Juglans regia. Next base: position 31,074,501 of record NC_049912.1, on the reverse strand, counting down.
TGTCTGCGTGTGAAGCATTTTAAGCATAACCTATGTGCTTGTGGATGGGTTCTGCTATCGGTTTCTTCTCAGCAGGTTTATCTTTATTATTACAGGATTTCAACAAATACAGAGGGAGCAACCCTTGGAACTCCCTCCAAAGCCACCCCAAGAGAGAAATTGGAGGGGCAGCATTGTAGCACCTTTTGGTGGGAATAACATGCTGGTTCTGTACAGCTGTCCAGCTAACTCTTCAAGCAAGTACTTAGTGCAAGTACTGCACAATGAAGACCCCATTCCAATGCCGGTGAGTATTTCTTGTTTCATTCCCCTCCCCACTTCCTTCCAATTTGTAGTCATGGCTTCTGATATATGGGTTTTATATTCATATTTTATATTTATGATGACAAGACTACAAAAAGTATTAATTTTAATGTTAATTTACTGAATGCATAATTACCCTGTCATCTTTCATCTGCCCAATTTGTTATGTCCGCTGCTATCAAGCTGTAGCACATCCACTTATTGTTGCAAGTCCATGTATGCCTTTCTGATGTCTGTTGATTTTGTTTGCTAATATTATGTTTCGTCTCATTGAATAGGGTTGTGATGGTTCTGATATCTGTCCGTTCAAGGTTTTTAAGGTACTAATATAATCCAACTCTAATGCGTTGGGAGATATTCCTTTACCATTATCCTTTATCATTATGTTGACTGTAGAACTAATTTAATTTTGTGCCTTTATTCAGGAAGGAATAGTTGCTCCTCATCTTAAGAGTGATTATCATACAGTCTGCAGTGTGAAGCTGACAAAAGCGAAGCAGAACCCTTCTTTAACCAGTAGGTTAGCAATGCTGTTCCGTTGGCTCTTTCTGGGAAATGATGATAAATGGTCTCACAAAGATGATTTGTAGTAACTCTTCAAGAAGGAAGGAAGTATGAAATACTCTTTTGTTGTTGGCACTGCCTTCATAAACTTTATTTTTGGCCTTAGCCAGCTCTTCCTAGCTAACAGAGTACGATAATGGATGGCTTCCACTGCTAATGCTGAAAATATTTATCGTGACTTGAGTTTTCTAGTTCTACCCAGAAGTTTTAATTTTGGAGTATTGGAGGTAAGGAGAGTGATGTTGTATAATTTGTTTTCAGATTGTGTAGTGGCTTTACTCTGAACGCCACTACTCTAAACACAACATTACAGATTCCTCGAGTCCTGGCTTCGCTTCATTTAAGTACCTTTGGAAGTGGGTGTCCTCTTTTAGTTTTAGCACAAGTGTTTGTTCTCAGAGGAGAGCAACGAATGTTAATGAGATTTATCAATTTTACTGACCCTATAATTTATAATTTTCTGAAGCACTCGTGACATCTGAAGAGAGTTTTAGATGGTTTACTGCCGGGAGATGCAGAGATATATATGGGTCATTGTAAATTGTGATGGCGAACCGAATGTTGCATGGCAGTCACTTTTCAAGTAAAAAGCAACTTGAGATATATGGGCATAGTCATATAGTGAAAATTGTTATTGTATTAGTTCTAGAGGTCCCATTTATATTCTGCCGTTTCATGTTCACATTAGCTTGGATGAGTCCTCGCACAGCTTTTAGATTACCTTTACCTAGATCGTCCACATATCTCGTACTCTATGAATGTTTCTGTATTTATCTATTCCAGCAACTGGCACACAAGTAGAATGTACAGATACCATCATAAATGCGATTCACGGCTTCATAAATTGGTACGGAGGAGGAATCATCTTTCTTCCTTGGCATCCTGCACAAGTTTGAATTAGCTGTTAAAATATAAGCCCTCTTTAGAATGACTTGACTAGCAAGTTTAGTAGGTTGCTTGAAGCTATATATGTAGCTAGCAATTTTAAGCAAGTTTTTTCTTTTTTGATAAATTCTTTAGACACAGAGATTTCACAAAAGTAAACTCACAAACTGATATACCTTGATGTAGTATGTTAGATTGTAAATTTACTTTTGTTGTAAAGTGGATCTAACCTATCTTATGAAGTAATGTTAGTTTATAGATTTATTTTTGTAGAATCTCTTTATGACTTTAGTACTTTTTTTTTTTTTTTTGGTTCAAATTAATCTCTTCTAGCTTCTGGATCTAAACACTGCTTAATTCAAGGAGCTTCTTTTTGGCCCGAGCTTCTAAATTGATGAAAAGCAAAGGGCACACGCACTATAAGCAAGAAAGTTCCAGCTAGAAGATGTAGTACTGCACCTACCATCAAAGCCTCTAATTTCAAGCTCACGCCACTCTTGAACCAGCGCGCAGCAGCAACACATTAGATGAGTTAAGAAATCATCACACACGCCTGCCTGCGAAACAGGAACTAGATAAATTTATAAGCTAAGGTTTTGTCACGACTCACCTTCATACTAAAAGCTCTTCTTTGATTACTAAGGAAATACCTCTATGTTAAAATGTTCACGTAGTTTCTTTCTCATGCAGCAAGTGTAGCAGCAACAACCGCAGAAGAGGGAGTATGCCATTAGATCATTGATAGCGCGCTCGCGGGCTGTATCGATCTCAAAATGCAAACATGTACAATTTCATGTTAACAACTAGCACGTTCGTGAAAGATGATTCCAATACCATGAATTGACATGCATGCATGCTATGCGCTCACATATTTTCCCTTGTGACACCTTGTTAGCTATCCATGAAAATGTTCCACAGGGATAGACGCAGGTCTTCAAGCCTGTTAAAATAAGATTTATATATATAAATATCATTTCGTAACAATCTGTTCTGCTAGAAATTCAAACCCACATTATAAGTATTAGTATTTTCTATACTAACTTAAACAAGGATCCCTGCTACAAGCGAAGAGATCAGCCTGCCACTCGGATTGATTTTGATCTTCTGGCTTTAAATCAGGGTCCTCATAGGTGGATTTTGCATTGGATATGTACCTGTACGTGGCATACTTTCGTAAACCCACTTTGAAAACTTGGTTAATGAAAATACTACCATAGAAATTTTGAAAGGATCAATACTGATCGCCTGTGTTTAATTCTTGCTTACCCTGATATCACATAAGTTGGTTCATTGACAAGAAGTTTCTTGATCTTCTTACCGGGGAGCACGTTGACAACATTTTCCGTCACATCAATAAGATGCTCAATCACCCAACATTGATCGGTGTCATTATTTGTTCGTGAGAGCAACAATTCAATGTTTAATTTGTCTTTCTCCTCTTGGAGTGCTTCATGAAAATCTAGTTTAGGATACCTACGAGATAGGGACTTTTCCAATATGTCTGCGTCTTTCATTGTCCGATCCGGTTTGAGTATAACATTTTGGGCCTCCACATCCTCTTTTTCGAGGGTGTATTCTCTTTTATCCTCTTCAATCGCCTGCAGTCCTTTTTTTAAATTCTGGGTTCATTTTTTGAATTAGTTAGTTGCTAATTACATAATTTACGCAAGTCATGATGATCATTATGGTGTAGAGTGATAGCTTTTGTCATTTAAATACAGAAAACATATGCATGATCTACATGTCTAATTGTAAATTATAATGCACTAAACATAAAAATCAATGGCATCACATCAAATTAGGAAAATATTCAAGTTAGACGGATGTGTACGGTGTACCTGCATCCGAAACTCGTGGACCAAGGAAATCAAGGGCACGTGACGAAGAAAGTGATCGATCTCGTCCTGGACTTGGCGGAATTGATACACTACGTTCCACCCCATGGCAAGCATGTACAGACAGCTTTTGTCTCTGCAGCTCTCCACCAACCGGAGTGCTTTCCTCAGTGCCTCCTCCAAACCATCCAGCGGCTCCTTGGTTGCTGGCAACTTCATCAGGTCTGTCGATTTTAGCTTCTCCAAAAAGTTCCCTATCAGCCTCACGTGCTCCGACAGTTGCTCGCAGTTCGTTCGGTGTGTCGTGGCGTTTCGGGCCGATGATATAATGATGATCATGTTCGCGAGGTTTAACGCCTCCAGTACTACTCCTGCTGCCGATTCCTGTGGAAAGCTTGCCATATGATATATGCTGCTGAGTCGGGTGTGCCCTGCGGGGATTGACTGATCATATATATATATATATATATATATATATATAATTCCAGACGGGTGTACATGAAGTAGTGATCTTCTAAGAGGTTTCTTATAATTAATTGTCCTTAATTATTTTTGGTTTTGGTTGCTTTATTTTCCTCCTTTTTCTTTTAGCTTTTGCTTTTGTTACGTAATAATGCATGATTCCTCCTTGTTGGTTACGCTTTGAAACTTGAAAGGACAACCGACGGAGTAGTACCGTTACCGAACGTGTATTTCTATACCAGACTATATGTGTGAGAATATAGGGATATGTAACGTAGAGATATATATTAAGGTTGTCGAATTGTTGCGTATTCATGTCGTGTCAAGATATATATTATACTATTTGAGTCAACCTGTACACGACCCATTAAATTTATTGTGTCAAAATCTCAAATCTTAATATGACTCATTAATATGATCATTTGATACGACACGATCCGTTTTGACTCGTTAATGAATACTACAAAATATATTAATATGACACGACCCAACTCATTTCAACCTTTTTATGTAAATGGATTAAACAGACCCAAAATTAATCTATTTGACCTTATTAAATTTAACATAATTTTATATAAATGTTAAAATCACAATATCTAAAAATATATATATATATATATAAAACTAACTATAAGTCTAAAATTACAAATCAAACAATAAAAATATTGAAATTAAAATTCCAACAATTTTACTTTTAGGTATTAGGATATAATTATAACTTTAACTTTCTTAACGGGTCATAACGTTATCAATCCGTTAAGTAATCGTATCTTAACGGGTCAATCCGTTTTGATCCAAACCCGTTAAGACTAAACTCAAACTCACTATTATCGTATCGTCGTCGTATAGATTAATGGATCGTGTCATATATTATCTTCCCTAATATATATTGTATATGTGTGAGAATATGCTGTATACAAATTTTATTCATCATTTCTATATCATATACTATAACGAAAAATTATACGAGTTAGTGTGTAATATAGAGATAATAAGTAGGAGGGTTCTGTATGAAAAAAAAAATATATATATATTAAAAAAAAAAAGGCCCTCCAGATCGGATGCGATGAATATAGAACATTTACACCCTTCAATAAAAAAAACTTACACATGCAACCTAAAATAAATATAGTAGAATCTATTACTGAAAAAAATAAAAAATAAAAAATTCTATGGCAACATCCTCACTCAGTCGCTCTCTCTCTCTCTCCTTCTCCCCCTCTCTTCGCAAGGTATCTCTCTTTCTCCCCCCTCCCTCCCTTCCTCTCTCTCTCTCTCCCGTTGATTTTTAAATATTTTTTATTTAATAATTAAGAAAATATTTTAAATAATATTATAATTTTTTTAAAATATATATTTAAAATTGTTAAAAAAATACATATAAAGAAAAAAAAACATGAAATACACTAAGGGTACGTTTGGATATTAAACTAACTTGAGTTGAGTTGAGATGATAAAATATGATTAGAATATTATTATTATTATTTTGAGATTTGAAAAAGTTAAATTATTTATTATATTTTGTGTTGAAATTTAAAAAAATTATAATGATGAGTTGAGATGAATTTAGATTCCAAACGAATCCTAACAGAGTCTCAACAATAGCTCCCAACGGTATACAGCTACCTTTTTTTTAAGAATATCTCAGATATTTTTAAAATATTTTATTATTATTTATTATTTATTATTTATTTTATAGTACTATTTATTATTATTAAATATTTTTTTATTAATTTTTTTATTACTATTGGACTTTCTCGCGAAGCTCTCACTCCTAGGACTTTCTGAGGTTGTGTTTGGATGTTGAAGTGAGTTGAGTTAAGTTGAGTTGAGATGATAAAATATTGTTAGAATATTATTTTTTAATATTATTATTATTTTGATATTTGAAAAAGTTGAATTATTTATTATATTTTATGTTGGAATTTTAAAAAGTTGTAATGATGAGTTGAGATGAGTTGAGATGAGTTGAGAGAGGTTTAGTAACCAAACGAAGCCTGAATCTGATTTTTTAGGTACCCACTTTTCTTTCCTCCATTATCTTTGCCTTAATTTTTCTTGGATTACCCAAATTCTTACATAAATACAACATAACTTTCTAGTTGTGAGTACAACTATTTTATGTTGTCATGGATGGAAATGTTGCACCATTCTCCTCACCTCTAGAGTATGATTTCTCGAGCGGCTATTTGGAAGATGCTTTGGTTGAATTTAGGGACCAAACCAAACGGAGACGCAGGCTATCGTATACCCATAATCATATTGATGAGAGAGAGAGAAATTGAGGGGAGAGAGATGGGTTTTAGGAGAAGGAAAATGTTAGTAGAGCTCCTCAAATTTACCGCTCAGCAGTACGCCCAACAGTAAACATTGGGCAGCCCACTAGTACCATCCTTAGGAGAAATAGAAAGAACCACCGAGAGAGGAGAGAGTTTCTTAGGAGATATCATTTGCCCAACTCAGTTCTATTGTAAATAACATAAATTGCTTACGTGTCAATTTTTGATTGAATGGTTTAAAATCAAACTTTACACCACATGAGTTTGAAGTTTTTCTCTATATATAATGCTAGGGGCAATCTCTAAATATTCAAGTTTTGTGTAAGTCTTTTGTAAAAAAGTAAACTCTAAAAAAATGATTTTTTTGCATTTTTTTATAGTATGATCCATTTTTTTTATAAAAGACATGCAAGAAATTTATACATTTGAATAAAGGTGAAAAACCGACTCTCGGTTTAGTTTTGTGCAAAAATTGAAACTGACCGAAACATCAATTTTGGAGAAAAAAATCGGTCGAAAATCAACCGTGTAAGGGATAAAACCGATTGTTTCGATTGCCGGTCAGTTTGGCGATTTGTTAGAAATCAGTTCTTGCAATCACATCACCAAATTCAAAAATATCCAGCAATCTCGAAACAGCCATTCCACAACATAATCAAGAAAAATAAAAATAGAAATAACACTAGATAAAATAGGATACTACAAAATACAAATCATGATGCCACTTCCCTCTGGAGCGAAACTATTAACTAAAAATCAGAGCTAACAAAAAATTGGAGTGAAAAGACTAGTGCGTTCGTGGGAGTGGGATGCATTGTTTGCCAAAGGGACATGGACGTCTTGGAGGCTAGGCCGCTATCGTTGCCACTGCCGATGCCGCAGCTGCTGGAGAGTAGGGCTGCGAAAGGCTGAAGCTGGAGATCGAGGATGAGATGAGGGCTTAGGGCTCGAATGAGAAGAGAAGAATAGGGCAGCCGTTTTGAATAAGCCCTAGGATGAAACGGCGTTGTTTGGATTATGTCAAACGGCGTTGTTCCTCTTTAGTTTTTTTTTTTTAAAAACTCAAGAAGCAAAATGATGATGTTTCATTTATTTAAGTGAAACGACGTCGTTTTAGAATGTGATATATATAAAACAAAAGGGGTTGTTGACGTGACGTCGGCCGATTCATCAATTTTTTCCTGGTTCAAACCGAGACCGAACCAGCCCACGTCAGTTTTGTTATATTTCCACCGCCGGCCGACCGGTTCACTATCTGTTTCGGCCAGTTCTGAGCTCCGACGGCTGGTCCCAATCAGTTTTCTGGTTTCGTGTACAATCATATATTTTAAGCTTATATATATCATTATTCATATACGTAAATAGGTTAAATTGAAGATATTATTTATTATGATTGTTAACGTCGTGTTTCATACTCCTTTGGGCCGGATTTCAGCAACTTCACTTGTACACTTAAGAAAACACTGAGAGTGGGAGGCCTTGGTGGAGGCCGTGAAGTCTCTAATACTAAAGTCAATATATCTCCTTAGTAGTTTGTGCGTGAGGTTTGAGAAATCAAAGATAATTCTTCATACCTGGGGTTGGCTTTTATACTAGGTTTCTGAGTGGGGACAACTCGTACTTAACTTCGGGGAGCCCATATCCATTCAACTGTTCACTTAATTATAATCATTTAATGTGGCGTGCCTTTTGGGGCCGACATAATTAATACGGCATAAAGTCTGGGGAATGGTGGCATTAATGCGGCGTGGCTCACTGACTCACTTTACCTTAAAGACGTTCATTATTAAGCCCTTCCATATATGCTATCAAGAGATCAATGGTTCTCCATATTTTCTGCCCACCTATCTGCGCAGGTTGCCGAGGGTAAGGTATCATCGAAGAGGTGTCAGGACGGTGAGTCTCATTTGCCTCTACCGTCTGCTTTCCCCAAGCCCGAGTTGCTTCGCAGGTGAGTTTTGCTCATGGGCCGAATACTCTGCAGAGGCCCATTGACTCCTTTTAGGGGATGGTCATTAGTAATATTTTTTTAGGGGAGGCCCATTGACTCCTTTTAGGGGAGAGTTCGGTCGAGCTTGGTTGAGCTCGACCGAACTCTCTAACTTACTTCTTTAGTAATCCCTTATAGGCTTGTTGTATGGTCAGTCGTGGGAAAACTCTATTACAATTATTATTATTTTGTTTGTTTAATATTTTTTTTGATATTCATGTATTTTAACTTTTCTCTCTCTCTTTTTTTTTTGTTTGAGATTTATTTTTTTGTTTTAATTTCTTAGTTTTAATTTTTTTGAATTATGGATTTTTAGATATCTTTTTGTTAGTTGATACCTTAGAATCTTTATATGCATGATGCATACATAGCCTTGTAAGTGACACGTGTGGATCATTCATTGGTGTTGACGTGCACCTTTGAAAGGAATTCTAAATTTTATTATGAGTAGAATACTTTTGAATTCCGTTCCGTTACATTCTATTTGGAACGGTTGGAATTTTTCGTTTTGATGTATTACTCGATATATTATATATCTTTATTACATTTCGTCCCAAATTCTAGTCCACTTCAATCAATTCTTGACTAAATTTCGTTCTAGACTATTTTAATAATAATTTTATTGAGTTTGGGGGGCATTTTTACAAATTTTAAATCTAAATAGCATTAATGTAATTTTAAAATCTAAAAAGAATTTATATAATTTTTTTTTGTAACTTTAAATATATCTCCACGTTCTCTTTTTTTTAATGTCATTATTTTTAATAATTTCTAGAATCTTTATTTCTTTTTTGTCTCAACTCCATTTTTTTTTTTACTTTTTTAATATTATGTTTTGACACCATTATCTCTATTTTTCTAATGCTTTCCATGTATATTCATTTTAAAAATCTTCAATCTAAAATGGTACAACGGAACGACCACCTAAACAAAATTTAAAGCATTGACGAGTAGACCAATTTGATCAATTTTAAAACTATAGATTATTTAACTTTTAAAAAAATACCTCATGAACTAATTTTATACCCTGATAACAGCATATGGTTTCTATAAAATCCCTTTACTTTTATATGCAAGAAATATAAAAGCAAAAAAAACCAATTTAAAAATAATAAATAAACCAATAAAATAAATAAATCTCCTTTTTTTTTTTTTTTTTTAAGAGGGAGGTTTCGAACTTTAAATTTCTATTTTGAAAATTAGAAATTATGCCAACTAGACCAAGGCCTTTGGCAAAACAAATAAACCTTTTGATTAGAGCATTCTGATTCATTTTTATTAATCAATACTAATTTATAAATTGATATGATAGTGTCATTTTGTAAAAATGATTGGAGAGGTTTGGATTCAGAGATAGTTTGTAAATAGTAGAATAAAAATTAAAATATTTATTATATTTAATATAGAAATTAGGAAAAATTATTTTGAAATTTGAAAAAGTTGAATTATTTATTATATTTTATGTAGAAATTTAAAGAAATTGTAATAATGAGATGAGATGAGAATCCAAGATTCCAAACACCTCCTCAATTTTATTTGAATTTAATCATTTCTTATTACGTAAACACTCTTCATTTTGTGTAATTATAAAAAGCAATTCAAAGCATTGTATATATTATTACTCGATAAATAAACTTTGTGGTAATATCTTTAAAATTAATATTTATAGAAATAGTTTTAATACAATGAATTTCTTGTAAAAATGCAAAAAAATTAACAAAACATTTTACCGAGGCGGATGAGAATGTTAGTATATATCTATTTATGCGTGGACGGACCCTAATCAGTAAGCACCGATCCTCGCCCTCTCTCTATATTTCAGAAGAGAAAAAAAAAAGAGAGACATAAACCCTTGAATACTCTGTCGACTTCATTTCACTGATTCAGCACTTTGCGATGGCATCGCACACCCCGAACTTCGAGTGCAGAATGTACGAAGCCAAATATCCAGAGGTAGACATGGCGGTGATGATTCAGGTCAAGAATATCGCCGATATGGGTGCTTACGTCTCCTTGCTCGAGTACAATAACATCGAGGGCATGATCCTGTTCTCCGAGCTCTCCCGCCGTCGGATTCGTAGTGTGAGTAGTCTCATTAAGGTGGGTCGAATCGAGCCCGTGATGGTGCTCCGGGTCGACAAGGAGAAGGGCTACATCGACCTTAGTAAGAGGAGGGTTTCCGAGGAGGATATCCAGGCATGCGAGGAGAGGTACAACAAGAGCAAGCTCGTCCACTCGATCATGCGTCACGTCGCCGAGACTATGTCCATCGATTTGGAGGTGTCTCTATAATAATTTAATAAATCTCATTCCGAGATTTGCTCGCTGAGAATTTTGACTACTAGGGTTTTACGTTTCTTTCCCCCTTTTGTTTTGGTTTTTCAGTGAATTTGTAACTTTCTCAGTACGTTTGATTGTGCTTGGTAGGTTTTTAGTGTTTTTTTCCCGAATATTTCTGAATTTCAGGGTTAAACAGAATGGCCTTTAGGCTTATGATTTTGAGGTTTCGTGTTGTGAGGGTTTTGTGAAATATTCAGGTACTAGTTTACTGGGCGAGGTTAGATGGGGTTTTAGTGTTCTTGGGTTCTTCAAAATACTGAAAGATTCTGATGTTCAGGAGGAGAATGTATAGGTTCTTGAGGAGAGCTTGCAAGCTTGATTTTGCACACTAGGCTTGTGATTTTGGAGTTTTGTGTTGTTATGCTTGTTGAAAATTTGAGGGGGAGTATTAACTTTGGTTTAACAGAATGGAAAACTTACAATAAAGATGCTGATTAATTTGGTTTGATCCGTTGAATTTTATTTTATTTTTATTTTTTCCTTTCCCGACTAATTTCAATGGTGTAGCAATATGTTACTTGGGTTTCTGTTTCTAGAAATTGAATTTTGTGCACTCTTTGGGTGCTGTGAGAACAGAGGAAAAAGGGAAGAATCTCAGCTTCGTATCTGTTGCTTATCTGTTTGGTTTTGAGAATAAAAAACTCATCTTTACAAAGATGTCTTATAGGACTTGTATTTTATTGATAAATGTCAGGTTAATTAATCCGAGAGCCGCCAGGTTCACTTTTCAAAGGAACATAGTAGTTGCCAGTATCTTTTTAGAAATTTACAGATGGATTATGTCTTCTTTGAATTTTGATATTTTCTTTTTGCTTGGGTTCTCCTTGTTGACAGTTGGGGTGTGAGAAAACTGCACAGAAGTGCCAGAATACCTCAATTAAGCACGACACTTGTATTAGGCCTAGTTGTTTATACCAGCAATAATTGGGGAAAGGGATTCTCCATTGATTTAAGGATTTTTTTTTTCTTTTTTTCCCGGGAGGGTTGGGGGGAGCATACCGGCCTTTGAGGCCCGTCTAATTAAGAGCAAGGCTGAGTAATTGCAAGTGTGGCTGTGTAACATGTTGTTATAATTATGAAGCTAGATTCAATGTTCGGATGGAGTGCAAGGAAATTGCTACTCCTCTTCCTGCAAGCATTTTGGTTATCTTTCCACTGTTTTCTACCGGACCAAAAAGTGTCATTGTTTGCTTTCATAATTGGTAGGTTGCAAAATGTATAAAGTAGGGCATCAATAGTGCGTGGGGAGTTGGCACTTAGTAGTAATTGGAATCATCATTCTATTTATCAATAGAAGTAATTGGAACCATTTTTGCGGTAATACATATATAAAAAAAAATCATTCTAGTGGTAATCTTAGGCAGTTCTCTTTTGGCAACTTGCAATTGTTTCCAAGGATGCATTTCCATACAGAATCAAATATGGGGATTTAATTGCCAGTTGAACCCATTGTAGTGAACCTGCCATTATGCATATAAGTTCTGCAGTATGGATTTTTAAGCATTGGGATTTTAATTTTTTCATAATTCATCGGTGCTTAGATATTGTTCTCATTCGACACTGGTAACTCAAGCATGATATATCAAACTTGTAATATTGGATAATTCATGCTAGAGCTTACATACATAATATTGGACAGAAATCCACAAAGCCTTAGAGATCTTTTTCCTGGTTTGGTACTCAAGTCCGTTCCATATTGCATTTATAACGATTTTTTTTTTACTGATGGTGGTGCTTACATACTGTTCTCATTCTTTTCATGGTTATTACTGAATGGAACTCACTTGTTTCAGGATCTGTATATCCATGTTGGCTGGCCTCTATACCGGAAATACGGTCATGCTTTTGAGGTGAGAATGTTCACTAATTTTTGGAGGTGATCGTTTATCTTCTGAATTTGCTGTTGGGAAGCTAACTGTTTCATGTTCAGGCATTCAAAATAATGGTGACTGATCCTGATTCTGTTCTGAATTCTCTAACCCGGGAAGTCAAAGAAATTAGCCCTGATGGACAGGAGGTAAATTTTGTCTGTGTTATGTGTTATTGCACCTTCTTCTTGTTCATGACTAAAGCCTCTTTTCTTTTCATTTTACAGGTGACTAAGGTAGTTCCTGCTATGTCAGAGGAAGTGAAAGAAGCACTGATAAAAAATATTAGGAGAAGAATGACCCCACAACCTTTGAAGATTCGGGCTGACATTGAAATGAAATGCTTTCAGTTTGATGGTGTTATTCACATCAAGGTCTTACTTAAGTTTGCTCTTGATGAGTGGTTATTTTTAAAGGCTTTAGATTTATTGTTTTAAAGTATGCTTCAGTTGCGAGGTGCTATTGTGTTTACAATGTTTTAATTTTTGACTTCGCAGGATGCCATGCGACAAGCTGAGGCTGCTGGCAATGATGACTGTCCTGTGAAAATTAAACTGGTTGCTCCTCCACTTTATGTTCTTACCACTCAAACTCTCGACAAGGTTTGTGCATACCCTCACATGGGTGTTTGATTGATAATATACTTACAAAAAATTATATGCACATAGAGACGAAATCTGCCTGTTATTTAAACTAATCAGCTAATTCAATACAATGTGACTCCGTGTGAACTTTGTCTAACAATGGAACTCAGCCAAACAACTGAAGTTATCATCTTTCCATTGGTTACTTGGTTCGTTCATTTTGAATCATTCAATTCTATTTGAGAAATGCTTGGGCTACAAAGTCCTCTACTACTGGGATACAAAGTGACATGGCAAAAAATGTTCTCCCCCACCTCCCAAAAAAAAAAAAAAAATGCAGTGGCTCTCGTATACACCTCCCAATCTCCTCTCTCTATTACTCTCTCCAACTGTAATATACATTATTATCTTTCCACTAGTTTACTAGTGAGTTGCTAACTACATTTTTAATGAAATTTGACTTATTTTCTGGATTGGCCAGGAGCAAGGAATAGCAGTTCTCAACAGAGCCATTATAGCTTGCACTGAAGCAATAGAAAAGCAGAAGGGCAAACTTGCAGTGAAGGAGGCAGCCAGAGCGGTTAGTGTCATTTTAACTTTAATGTTGATTTTGCAGTTTGTTTGATATCCAGTGAACTCTGAATTCAGTTGACAACTTCTAAAGGGAGAACCTCAGAACTTGGTGTATTTTCAAACACCAACATGGCAACATTTTTGTCAAAATTAATCTTGACTTGGCATTAGCAACTGTCATCTTTCATTCTGGATCTGATATGCTGCACTAATACAGGTGAGTGAACGAGATGATAAACTACTTGCTGAGCACATGGCTAAGCTACGGCAGGATAATGAAGAGATTAGTGGTGATGAGGATAGCGAAGAAGAGGAAGACACGGGAATGGGAGAAGTTGACGTGGAGAATGCTGGTACTGGCATAACAGACTGAGACGGTGTAGGGGCCAGCTAATTTTTGTTTTTGTGATTTCTTTTAATCTAGCTCTGTTTATGGGTTGTATGTATACAACCAACCAACCAATTCCCAAAATCTGCATTATTGACGTGTTTTGCCAATTTACCAAGTGATTGAGCAGTTTCTCAAGTGGGAAACATTATACCACATTATTCCAAACCGAAATTGTTCGTGCTTTTGTGGACAATTCTCTCTTCCCCTGCGCATGGCCGGCTGATTCATCTTTTCGTTTAGAGAGTCAAATGCGCAAAGTATATGGTTTTTGTTGTAATTTAATTTGTGTAAATGGGATATTTTACACCCTTCAATTAAAAAAGGTAATGAAGAACATAAAAAAAAGAAAATAGAAGAGGTCAGGTGGTCAGTGCCTGATCGGCATGCCTTTGTTGAATGAAGGAATCATGGATGCTACTTGGCTGTACAATGCCATTTCCAGAATGACTATATTGGAGCTGAGGACTGCTCTTAGTACAAACCTAACATGGGTTTTGCTAAGATGCTGAATTGGGCATTCCCCACTCATGGACCTATAAGATTCTCTTTAATTGTTTGATGATCTAAAATAGGCACAAATGTTAGATGCTTATATGAGATTTACAATTTTACCCAAAAATATTGTAAGACTCACATTATCTTTTTAAGATTATATGATTCGGTTCGATGAGCAAAGAGAATGAATGTGATCTTATAGCTTTACAAATTTCATTAAAGATGGCATGCTCCATGCAGGGCTTGAGCTACTCGGGCTGATCTGCTCTTAGCCCAAACACAGCCAACCCAAAATACACTAGCTAGTACGGTCTCAAGTTGTTTAGCCAAGCCAAAAATACTTCGGCTCTTGGGATTTTCTGAAGTCTGAAAATCGAAAATCGAACCTTCTTTGGTACGCATTAGATCTTGGCACTCGCTGATATTTTAAAAAGTCAACTTCCTGTTTTAATTTAGAGAAATGATAGTTGAAGTGTATAATTATTATATAATTATTTTAAAAAATAAATAAATATAAAACTTATTTAAAAATAAATTAAATTTTTAATTATATTATATTATATTTGTGCACTTATTTTTAATTTATTATTTTTACTTAATAAAAAGAAATATATTTATAATCGTGTATTATTATATAATTTTTACATAATTATTTTAAAAAAATAAAATATTAAATTTATATAAAAAATTAATTTTTTAATAATAAATTATATTCTTTCTAAAAATAATTACATAACGTTTAGACATTAACGATTACAAATAGAAGAATGCTACATAACCTCCCATCCTCC
Organism: Juglans regia; assembly: GCF_001411555.2. Classification (NCBI taxonomy): domain Eukaryota; kingdom Viridiplantae; phylum Streptophyta; class Magnoliopsida; order Fagales; family Juglandaceae; genus Juglans; species Juglans regia. Next base: position 31,059,141 of record NC_049912.1, on the reverse strand, counting down.
ACACACTATCTTTTTTTTTAATTTTAATTTATTTTTTTTAATTTATTTTTTTTAAACTAATTTAATTTTTTTATTTCTTATTCATATATTAAATTTTTTATAAAAGAAAAAAATAATAAAATTTAAAAAAATTATAATATATAAAAATTATGTAAATAGTAAGAGGTTGCGTAGATTTTTTATTATAAATAGAACTAATCTTTTAATAATGTTTAATCACCCCAGATACCGACATTTATAATTCCGTCGTACGATTACCGCCTCTCTCTCTCTCTCTCTCTCTGTTGATTCAGATCTTACTTGATTCTTGATCAGCTCCTTTGTTCTATAGCTCTCTCTCTCTCTCCCTCTCCCTCTCCCTCTCTCTCTCTCTCTCTCCTGAATATGGCCATAGCATTCACAGTGCCGAGCTTAATCAAAGAAAGAAAGTACCCATTCATAGTAACCCTCTCAGTCCTCCTTATCTGCTTCTCAATCCTTCTCTTCACCAATACCACTCCTTACCCGCTCTTCCTCTACTACTCCTCCCTTACCTCCCCACATCCCTCTTACCCTACAACTCCCTCTCTTCCCATTCTCCCCTCTCAAAACGACACATCCGTGTTTCGTTGGACGCTTTGTAAAGGTTCCGTTGCCTTCGACTATATCCCTTGTTTGGATAACTTCAAGGCGATCAAGGCTTTGAAGTCCAGAAGGCATATGGAGCACAGGGAGCGGCATTGCCCCGACCCTACCCCCCGCTGCTTGGTACCTCTTCCCACTGGTTACAGGATCCCGCTTCCGTGGCCCAAGAGCAGGGACATGGTGAGATTAATTCTTTGGTAAGATTTGCTTTATTACACACATGCCATATATGGGTCACCCATGAGTTTTAATTCCGGAAACCAGATTTCACTTTCTGACATCTGCTACTCGTTTCTTTTTCCCTCTTTAGCTCTTTTTCCAGTTACTTTCGGATCGTTATAGATTAAATCTAATTTTCCATTTCAAAAACTAGTGCCGATTCACGCTGCAAATTTGGAAAACACGAATACGACTGCGTCTTATTTCAACATTCTGGGAGATATACATTCATTTTCAGAGTGACGCTGCGTAATTACAAAGGTTTTGAGGGATAACTTTCAAAGAAAACCGAATTTTGGGTGTCAGCCACCAGTTTGAATGCTTCATTACATGTTTAATGTATGTTACTTACTTGGTACTCTGTTTGGAGTTTGGATTTGTGATATAATAGCAGGCCGGTTTTACTAAATCATCTCTCCTACTGTATTGATTTGGGCTTCTGAACAATTGATTGTAAAATTTAAGTTCCTAAAGAAAACATCTTGGTCCTTCAATGGAAATCTGGTTTAGCTGAAATTTTATGTATCAACATGATGATTGATTACATACTTCTTTTGTTATTTTACTAATCAAGATATTTTGTTTTTTTGTTTTTTTTTTCCAGATTTGGTATGATAATGTTCCTCACCCGAAGCTTGTTGAGTACAAGAAAGACCAAAACTGGGTGCGCAAATCTGGTGATTATCTTGTTTTTCCTGGAGGTGGCACTCAATTCAAGGAAGGAGTCACTAATTACATTGAATTTATAGAAAAGGTATACCATTTTACAGTTTTACCTGCCTTTAAACCGTAAGTGCTATAGTGGTCTATATTTATTTCTAATTCGATGTGGAACTAGCGAAGCTGTAGACACACTGTGTGAGTGGTTCTTATATGATATTGCCAGAATTCTTTCCATACAAGGAAAATTGGCTGAGTTTTGGAGGGTGGATCCTTAGTTTTTGTCTTTCTCTTCGTGAAGTCTGAAAAATGAATATGTTGTGTTTGGCATCAATGGATTTTATTTTATGTTTATAACTATGTGATGATTATTTTTTTCCCTTGTGTTACCAGACATTACCAGCTATTAAATGGGGAAGTCAAGTCAGGGTTATATTAGATGTCGGTTGTGGTGTTGCTAGCTTTGGTGGATATTTGCTGGATAGAAATGTTATTACCATGTCATTTGCTCCAAAGGATGAGCATGAAGCTCAGATACAGTTTGCTCTTGAACGAGGAATTCCAGCTACTCTTTCTGTCATTGGAACACAAAGGCTGACGTTTCCAGACAACGCATATGATTTGATTCATTGTGCACGCTGCAGGGTTCACTGGGATGCAGATGGTACTTTTTGTAACCGCTTTTCACCATTAAGTTTGAAGTTCTATATTTTATTCATTGATTATTTTCTTTCTTTTTGTTGTAAATTTTAGGTGGGAAACCATTATTAGAGCTCAACAGAATTATTAGGCCTGGTGGTTTTTTTGTTTGGTCTGCCACGCCAGTTTACCGTGACGATGAAAGAGATCAGAATATATGGAAGGGTATGTGATCTGACCTCACTCTCTCAAATGTGTCACTCAAGTAATATGAGATCCTGAAAAGCTTGAAAAGGTGTCTAGTTGATCAAGTTGGGAATTGTCGTCTAATGTTTCTTGCAGCTGTGACGGCTCTGACAAAATCGATGTGCTGGAAAGTTGTGGCTAAGACTGTTGATTCATCTGGAATTGGTCTTGTAATATACCAGAAGCCTGTCTCACCTTCCTGCTACAAAAAACGCAAAGAAAATAATCTACCCTTATGTGAACAGAAAGATTGGAAAAACAGTTCATGGTATCTTTCTAAAACATATCATCTCTCCATCGAACTAATACCGCATCTGCTGCTGCTGCTATTATTAGTGCTAGTGGTAGCGGCACACGTAACATGCTTATTGCAGAGAATTTGGCAGTTGAAAATCTGTGCATCAATTTATGATTCCTATACCACACAAAATGTTAGTGCAGTGCAACAAAGATGTCCCATAGGTTGAATTAAGAAAAATAATTTTCTGATCAGAATACTGAACTGTATGTGCTAATCTTTGTGTATATTTCCTTGGTAGGTATGTACCTCTCAGTAGTTGTGTTTCTCTGCTTCCAGTTGATGGTATGGGTAATTTGATGAGCTGGCCCATGCCCTGGCCTGAGAGGCTTAGCAGTAAGCCCCCAAGCCTAACAAATGAATCCGGTGCTGAAGAAATGTTTTATGAAGACACAAAACGTTGGTCTGCACTTGTATCTGATGTTTATTTGAAAGACCTTGCCATTAACTGGTCGAGTGTAAGGAATGTGATGGATATGAATGCTCGTTATGGAGGGTAAAGTATACTGAGTTAGCACTATGTTACTTCCATTTTTCTTCATTTCTCTGTTTTTTTAGTTAACCATCAATTTTTGGCTCTCCATTTAATGGTGAACATTCAAATTCGGGGCTGATATTTGTCTGTACTTCTTTGTTGCGTGGAGTCCATGCTTCTGCATTTATGGGGCTTTTTCTAATGTGTCATTTTAAGGTTTCAACAATAGCAAACTAAATGCCCACCCTTCATCTATTCTCCAAACTGAATTCGAGTTTTTTGCTTACTTCAGTTTTGCTGCAGCCCTTATTGATCTACCTGCCTGGGTAATGAATGTCATCCCCATCAATGTGCCAGATACTCTATCCGTCATATTTGATAGAGGGTTGATTGGAATCTATCATGACTGGTGCGAGTCTTTTAATACCTATCCCCGAACATATGATCTAGTGCACTCCAGCTTTCTCTTCAGAGATCATTCACAAAGGTAAAATTCCATTTTAACGAGCTGACTCAAGACTGATAAAGGAAATTTTTATGAATGGAAATAGAAGCACATGTATTGCCTCTCTTTTTGGCTTAAAATACATCTATGTTTCACTGAAAAAATATTTCGATTTTGCTATACTAATGGTGACCCGTTTGTGATTTTGTCAGATGCGATGCTGTAGATGTAGTCATTGAGATGGATCGCATATTGAGACCAGGTGGGTATGTTTTGATTCAGGACACCATGGAAATGATTAAGAAGCTTAGTCCAATCTTGCAATCGCTGAATTGGTCACTAACGCTCTATGACGATCAGTTTCTTGTTGGTAAGAAGGGTTTCTGGCGTCAAACAGTTGGAGAAACTAAATTATGATCAGAGCTGATCATCTACAGTTATACAATCTTACTCGTTTTGTAGTATTTACTATTACTTTATACAAGAAAGAAAAATAGATAGCAATTGAGGTGGGGAGAATTTTCCTGTTTGCTCTAATATTACTATGGCAGGATCCAAATTCACATCTTTTTTTCTTGTTGATGTGTGAATGCTACTATAGATATGACATATATTTTCAGCAACAAAAACTTATCCATCTACTCATGACTCGACCTAGTCTAAAGTCAGAACTATCCCACGTGAAATCCCTGAGTTATACCGGTAGGTTTTATTTTTTGCCCCCTTTCTTTTTGGGGGATAGAGTGCTCAGCAACAAAAACTTAGGTCCGTAGTATAGACTTGGATTTAACAAAGCAGTGGTCCAACTCCCAACTCTCTAATGCTCATGCAGGCAGGTTTACTTCTTTATTTTCTCACTGATTATTTAATTATTTATTGCCAGGACTGCTAGCGAAATGGTCGTCTGCAGGTATTTACCTATTTATACTAAGATTATCAATCGGCAAATAATATATAGAGCATGAATCCCATGTATTTTGGCTGATTTAGGTCGAAATGCCTTATCGCGCGTTCATATTACGTTATTGGGTGCAAAGAAACAATCAGGTGAGTTAAAGAGCACTTCGGTCATACATTTATTTGGTCTTGGAAACTTCAGAAAGGTAGCAATCACATTGAATTAGAACTATTTGGATTAATATAAACATCAATTGAATGGCTAAAAGAAAGAACTTGTGTGAATAAATTAAACTGCACGGCCGCACCCTCCCACCTATATTGTGCACTATATATATATATATGATTTGTGATTTGTTTGAACATTCAGTATGCTTACATAATTAAGAGGCAAAAGTCTAGTCTACCAACTACAACTATCCCTATTTTGTTTGGTATTCAGTAGACTTGTGGTTGGTGAGTGGTAAACGACCTTTCTAATAAATAAATAAAGGTGATAAGATTGGAACCCTTTCTCATGAAATCCAGGACTCGTGGCATTTTATGTTATTGAAATTATCACTCAAAACATCATATTAATCGAATTCTACCCAAAAATAAAAATTAGAAGGCTAAGTCAAGCTAGTTCGCGTATCAAACCACGCATCGATATTGATATATATTGATTACGTTGAGTTTTTATGCCCGACCTAATTTTTTTTTTCTTGGGACCGCCTAATCATAATTTTAAAACTCTTAAAATAAAAACAGATATATGTGTAACGAGTCAACGACCTTTTTAATTAACACTAATCCAATAATAATTACTTTTCTCTTCACATTTTTTGTGATTCAAATACATCACATAATATCTATTTTGATACCAATCGTTACAAATCCGGTCGTTGTTCTAAGCGCCCTAAAATTCTTGAATAATGATTTATTCAAACCATCTAGAAATAAAAAAAAGAGGTAAATTTTATTACGCGACCAGAGAAACAGAAGGAACATTTGTGGCTTGCATATGGAAAATACGTGGGCTATAAAAGGTGGATTGGGTCGGATTGGTTCCATTATCACAAATAATAATAATAATAATATCAGTAGTGTCTAGATGATTAGAATTATTCCACAAGACCTTAGATCATTCGGGGCCCATTGGAAGAAAAATAATATGATAATCAGGAATGATGGGTGATTAGATAAGCTTGAGGTTGATCTATTATACAAATATATATATATATATAGCAAAAAACAAATTTGTAATATGAAATAAATTGTTGACAGCATTTGATAGAGAAGTCGTGGCATCTTGCATGTCATCAATGATCAATAAATAGTACCGACTTTTTTATTAAAATAGGATACCTAATAAACTCCTAATATAATCGTAATTAGGAGTGAGCAGGGGGCTCGCCCCCTGCTATCCCGCCCCGGTCCACCCCGCTCCCGCATGAAGGACCACTAGCGAGGGTAGGGGGTGGGCTGACCGCAGTAGAGCCCCCTCCCTGCACCCCGCTTCGCACCCTTTCAAATTGATAAAAAAATATTATTTTTTATTTGTTAAAAACTTGAATTCAAGTTAATGGATTGTCTTGGCCTCCGAGGCTAACTTTTATATAGGAGATCAAGGCAATAAAATAGTCATTCTTAAGTAGTATGAGACTTACCATTAAGTCTCACATTACTTGATAATGATTATTTTATTACCTTGACCTCCTATATAAAGGTTGGCCCACGAGACCAAGACAATCCAAAATATAACTCTAATGAGTTTATATTTTTTGAATGAAATTTATAATTATATTCTATTATAATTTGGGTCTAAAAAAAATTATAGATCCAGAGAATTACTGGGTTGAGCGGGGGGCAGGGTTAAAAACCCTCCCCACACCATACGGATAGCACCCCTAATCATAATTAACTCAAAGAGTTCTTTTTTAGAACGGTATATCCAACAATGTGATTTTAAAGAAAGCTAATAATGAGTTGACATATCACCTAAGCACATAGAAAGTTTATGCACCATATCGCACCATAGCAAAATTAAAAACCAAGGACCGTTGACATCCGTTTATTATTTTCTCACTTCGAAATTTCCAAATGCACGCTGCGGCATGCCCTACAACTTCCAATCCCAGTGGAGGAGTTCCAGACCGGACCGTTCGAACCATTGCACTGCTGCCCATTCCTTTTTATTCATGGACCTCTTTCTTCAATTCTACAGATCACATAGTATGCCAATAAAAACAGCACAAACACTTGTTGAATATTTATCAATCTTTGGGTGGTTCTCATAAAAGAGTAACAAGTAAACTCACATTGCAGAAGACGAAAGGAGGACGGAGTGAATCACCAAAATTTTGGCTCTTTCCTCTGCAGTGCAGTGCAGTCCATCATTAAGTTAATGTGGAGTCTACGTGGCAGGCTATCATTCGATACTGTTGTTTGGAGAATATCGGAGGTACGTGTGGGAACTCTAACTCAAATAAAAGAGCAACAACACATTCTATTTCGTCTGTGTATTAACAATCTAAAACTCTTTCATTTCATTGATCAATTAATTCTTTAGTCAAATAACCTATCAATTGTACCATGCAATGCATTCCTCCCGTAAAAGACTAGAAACTAGCGAGTCTGCCAGAATGTTTAATTTGGAATTTTCAATTTCTCAGGGGGAAAATTTATAAATAAATTAGAGTTTTCTATCATAGTGGTGAAGAGAAGTCCCCATTGAACAATTCAGCCAAAAATAAAGTTATTTTAAGTTCTGCGTTGTATCCTTGCTTTAGAAAAAGAAAAATTAAATGATTCTGGGTAATGTAAACTTCGAGGAAGCTCAGCTCCTCAACTTTCCAATTCAGAAATTCCGAAGGTGTTTTACTCGGTCTACGTCTTGGCATGCATATATACAGAGGAGACTTTTATTTTCTGAATTAAAGGATACAATTTTATTTTTAATTGCAAAAAGAAAATAGATATATCCAAATGGATGGTAGCTAAAAGAGAGAAGAAGAAAGGGAAAGACTGATTGTCGGTTGTCAGTTTTAAAAAATTCAGTCGCCGGCAGTCGATAATCTATAGAGAAGGAGAAGCAACCGACAGAGCCAAACGCGTCCTTATAGAGCTCGACCCCACCACGCAGAATTGTTGTCACCTTCAGAGAGGCGGCCCTGCCTCTTCCGTCAGCTTTGGTTCTTAGAAGTTGGACCCAGTCCATTCTGATCCGTCACCAGTAAACATTCATTTCAGAAAGAAAACACTATTTTAAATTAGATAAATAAAGATTAAAGATTTTTGTCAAATGGAAAGGCAATTCAGATAACCAAATTACACTTCCAGTGTATGCGTTTTCAAACATTAGAGGGTCCAACTACGCGAACATAGTTTTGGCTTTGATCTCTCTATCCATTCCAATTGCATATTTCTTTTTTTCCACTTTTAATGTTTCCGGTTTCGGTTTCTTCAACAAGTTGTGAGCTCGGTTTATAATCAGGCTCGTCCAAAAGAGGCGTTTGGAAAGTTCGTGTTCGTGGCTGGGATGAGGTTAAGAATGGACGGGAACTGGAACCTGGGCCAATTGTTAGGTGTCGTGGTGGTCTGCTTCTTGTGTCAGAATTTCCACTTGAGTTGCTGTCTCAACGATGAAGGTACGAGATTTTGAGTCTCTCCGATCTGGATTTTTGTGGTTCAATTTCTTTTCGGAAATTGAAGGAAAACGATTTTTTTTTTCTCGCAGGTTTGGCTCTGCTGAGGTTTAGAGAGGGAGTGTTGAGTGATCCATTTGGCGCGTTGTTGGATTGGAAAGAGGAAGATGGAGAGGTCGATCCGTGTTCGTGGTTTGGGGTTGAGTGCTCAGATGGAAAAGTTGTGGCCTTGTGAGTATTGTTTTCGGAAGGAATTTTGTTATTCTATCTTCTTTTTAGTCGCTGAGAAAATCAAAACTTCTGAGACTTTTTTTTAGGGAACTTAAGTTAATAGAATACAATGCTTAAAGTTACGGATCAACATATAGATTTTCTTTCTTTATTAAAAAGGGGAAAGATGGTCTCCAAAGCAGTTGTATTAGCGAGGATTGGAGGTTTAAGAGAAAATTCCTCTCTTAGAACGCTTTTTGATGAGTGGTAAAAGTTTCACGTTAGAACTTCATTTTTTATGGACTGATAGCAAGGAATTGCCTTGTGAAGATTTGGTTCTGTTTCTTAGTGTTGTTTATAGGTCAGAAAAGAATCTAGAGCTTCGACTTATTTACCCTTTTCATCACAAATTTTAAATAGATGGAGGGTCGTAGAAAACTTTATAGTTTTTGTTTAAATTTAAGCCATTAATTAGGCTATTTTTCCTCTCCTCAAATCATTCCCAAATGGTTATATTTATTGGATGTGCAGGAACTTGAAAGATCTTTGTCTTAGAGGAACACTGGCACCTGAACTGGCAAAGCTAGTCCAAATGAAGTCTATGTAAGCTTTATAAGTTCTACTTCCTGTTGTTCTTGAGTTAATATTTCATTTTCTTCTTTGAATCAAAATTACTTTTGCATTCTCCCTGCAGTATTTTGCGCAATAATTCTTTTAGCGGAATCATTCCTGAAGGGATCGGGGAGCTGAAGGAGTTGGAGATGTTGGATTTGGGATACAATAACTTCAGTGGAACACTCCCACCTGAATTTGGCTGTAATGTTGCACTCACAACCCTGTAGGTTTAAAATTAAACTTTTCAATTATCATTAGGGTCATCTTTCCTCTAATATTTTTCCTGTCCATATCCTAAATTTCTTTCCTGCCTGCTTTGCCAGTCTTGTGGACAACAATGAGCATCTTGGCGACTTACCTCCTGATGGACTTCTGACGCTTTCTGAATCTCAAGCAGATGAAAATCAGCTTTCTAATGCAGCTGAAGGATCATCTTGCCACAAAAGATCCGTTGCTTGGTATGCCAGCATAATAATTTGAAGCTCTTTTTGTGTGGGTCAAATACTGTACCTCAACCTGGTACACCATGGGAAATCCCCCTATATGTTTACAGGTGTGCCTGGTAATGGTTTTTTAAGTAACCTTTTGATGGTAGTCACGTGGAATTGCCATAATGCCAGAGCTGAACCAGAAAAAAACTTGAATGTAAAATGTTTGGATACATTCCTGTGTTCATAAGTTTAAAAATGTAAATTGCAGTTATTGATAGTGGTAACAGTCAATTACCCCCTTTTGCCACAGTACCTCTGTTATTTCAATTTCATTCATATGATGATTTTGAGACTTTGAGGGATTTTAAACATGGTTCTGGAACTTTCTTTATGCTTATATCATTTAAAGTATGCTTTTTATCTTTGCCAGGAACGTTGCCCAAACTGAAGACATGTTTCACAGGAGACTGCTGAAAAACATGGTTGATGAATCACAAAATATCGAAATCATAGCTTCACCACCTCCAATAAAAGTTATTATTTCTTCAGCACCACCATCACCATCCCCTTCACTGTCACCATCATCTGGGCCAAAGGCAAAAATGGATTCCCCTACTCAAATGACTTCTCCACCTTCCCAACCTTCTTCAGTGCCTTCCCCTGCAGGAAGCCCCACATCATCGGATAAAGGAAGGAATCATCTAGCTGCAATATTGGTCGGAGCAATAGGGGGTACCATTCTAATTTCAGCCATTGGTGTATATCTCTGTAAAAGCAATAAGGTAGCTACTGTCAGACCTTGGGCCACGGGATTAAGCGGACAGCTTCAGAAAGCATTTGTAACTGGTAATTCTTCTCTCTCCAGGTGGAAAATAAAGAAAAGAAAATAGTTTTTGACATCTTTATTTGATTTGGTTTGCCATGATATTTGTATTGTCAACATGACCTTTCATGGCTAGTTTTAGAGCAGTAGCCTTATATGAGTATGAGTTACAAGTTTTAAAAAAGAAAAAGAAAACCAGTCATAGGTGACAACCAGTCGATTCAAATGATCAAAATCTGACCTGGATGATTGAGGTGATCTGATATATGATTGGGCATTTGCATTTCAGGTGTTCCAAAGCTCAAGAGATCAGATCTTGAAGCAGCTTGTGAAGATTTCAGTAATGTGATTGGTTCTTCGCCAATTGGTACAGTTTACAAAGGGACACTGTCTAGTGGAGTCGAAATAGCTGTGGCCGCTGTTGGAGCGACATCTGCCAAGGATTGGTCAAACAGCTTAGAAGCACAGTTTCGGTGGAAGGTATTTCACAAACAAATTGCATTGGATTGACAGACATATGGCCCTGGACCAGGTGTGGCTTTTATGTGGTCAACCGCCCAAGAGTCTCTAATTGTTTCTGTGGTTATGGTTTCAGATTGACACATTATCAAAAGTCAACCACAAGAATTTTGTCAGCCTTCTTGGATACTGTCAGGAAGATGAGCCTTTCACCAGAATGATGGTATTCGAATATGCTCCAAATGGAACACTGTTTGAGCATCTACACAGTGAGTATCTTGCTTTCATTTGCTTTCATTTTTGCTTTCACTTTTCCTGAGCTGTTTTCAAGTGACAGTTAATGTTTTGAGAAGAAGTACTAGGTGAGGTTGGCCAAAAAACAAAAAAAAAAGGAATATAGTCGTTGCAAGGTTTCAAACTCACTTTTAAATTCCGGACACTTGGAGCCAATTATAATATTAAAGTAGGATTTGTTACAGCCTCACTGGCCGAGTCATAACAAATTTTTTTTACCAATATGTCTATATCATTAACTTCCGATATCAATTTTTTTTACCAATATGTCTGTATCATTAACTTCCGATATCTAGGATCTCCATAATGATATCACTGTGACCATCAGATTTGTCCCAAAATGACTTTGGCCGTAAAATTTATTTGTTGTCATAGTTTATGTGAACCTCCTCTTACAAAAAATCGCAAGAGACTTATTTTATATATTGAACTTTGAGGTAGAGTGCCTTTGGCTTTGTTTTCAAATACTGTCACGAACTCATACACAAGTTATCTGTATCTCATGTGGAAAAAAGTTCTGCTGCAGATTGCAAATTAATCATTTTGTTTCATTGATGTGGCAACCTCTCAAACAAGTTCTGAAAATTATTCTTCTTTCTATAACTTGAAACATGAAATGTTAAGAAGACTGTTCATTAGTTTTCTCTTTGGCCCTGGCCATTAAATGAATGGCTGAGGTTGCAAATCATTAAGATTTTGGAAATTTATGTTCGAGTAAAGGGGTTTGAGGTTGAAACATTTTTTTTATAAGTGGTTTGAGGTTGAAACATAATCAGACATTGATAGATTATATACTCTCCTTGAAGAATTTATGTGTATTAATATTTAATATCATTTGCTGAGTTTGGTGAAACTATTCAGAGGTGTTTTTGTCTTTCATCTCCTAACATTGTTGTTAAGATAATATATTTTTCATGGGTCCTGCAGTAAAAGAGGCTGAACACTTGAACTGGGGAATGCGACTGAGAATTGCAATGGGAATGGCTTACTGCCTTGAGCATATGCACCAACTGAACCCACCTATAGCCCACCACAACCTGAACTCATCAGCTGTCAGTCTCACTGAGGATTATTCGGCCAAAATATCAGAGTTCAGTTTCTGGAATGAGATAGTTGCAGCTGAGATAGAATCAGCTGGATTAAAGAATTTATATACACCATCAGTAGATCCAGAAAGTAATGTTTACAGCTTTGGTGTCATATTGTTTGAAATCGTTACCGGTAGGCTCCCTTATTCCGTGGACAATGGTTCACTTGAAGACTGGGCATCTGATTATTTGAGAGGGGGGCAACCGCTCAGAGAAATTGTCGACCCAACTTTGACAGCCTTTCATGAGGAGCAACTGGAGCTAATGGGTGAAGTGGTAAAATCTTGCGTCCACCCTGACCCTAAACAGAGACCAGCAATGAGAGAAATCAGTGCAAGATTGAGAGCCATAACTGGAATAACGCCTGAAGGAGCAAACCCAAAACTTTCTCCTCTGTGGTGGGCAGAGCTTGAGATTACGTCTGCAGATGGAAGCTGAAGTGTACAACTTGAAAACCAGGAATTTTCTACAGTTGGTGAGTCGCTAAAGAAATGCCTGCATGTTGATATGGCTTTTATTTCTCCCAGAGTAATAGAAATTACCTGTATATAACTCATCTAGGCAAATCTAGCGTTATCATTTTAACTTTGGCCGTGAAACTTATATGGAAGCACACAATAGCATAAGCATGCCTGAGTCAAGCTAAGGCATATCGTCTTTTTTTTTTTTTTTTTTTTAAGTAACAGTTGCCATGCTCAATCAACGTTTTGCAATCCCCTTGACCCTATCTACACCCCTATCTATTGGCCTCTTCCGCTTTCTTCGCACGGCTTTGATATTAAATATCCCTGAGGCCGGCTATATATCAGCCGGCACTCTCCACACACCGTGGTTGTCCATTTTGTTTTTTTTTTTTTTTAACTCAACACGCTAAATGTATTGAGGATGCAATTAACAGTAAACTAATGTAAATAATTTCACGTGCTGAGAATCAGAATAGTACCAACTCTATTACCGTGCTTCGTACAACCGGCGGCCCATTATAAAAACATGATTCAAGTCTGTCCGGGAAACGCTCATATAAATCGAGTCATTCTTTTTCAGTCATAGATCGGATGCAAATAGTAGGAATAAAATCATAAATGATACACTCCACGGTTTATATTGTGAGATTTAGGTCCCGTTTGGATACACAATAAGACCCTATTTGGATATAAAAATACTCTCAACCCATCTCATCTTATCTCATCTCATCTTATCTCATCATTATAATTTTTTTAAATTCTCATACAAAATATAATAAACAATTCAATTTTTTTAAATTTTAAAACAATAATAGTATTAAAAAATAATATTTTAACAATATTTTATTCCACTTATCTAAAACTATCTCATCTCATCTCATCTCACTATGTAAACGAGCTCTAAGACTCTGTTTGGTTGTTGGACTGTACTGAGATCAACTCAGTTCAATCTAATTTTAAACTGAATCTAACATCCAAACACAACTCTCAAATCATTAAACTCATCTCAACTCAAGACTTCTTTACGCATGGAACCCACAACCTTTTTCAATTCAACACCTCTTTATTCGCGAGATCTACAACCTTTTTCAAATTCTTATAAATATATCTAAACTCATTTTAACATCAAAACATATCTAAACTCGTCTTAAGTGAATCTCATAAAACTTATTTTATCATTTCAACTCATTACTATTTATAAAGAACTCAACTCAGTTCAACATCTAAATACAATTTTATGTTTCATCTCATCTCATCTCATATCGTCATTACAATTTTTCTAAATTTCTACATAATATAATAAATAATTCAACTTTTTCAAATTCTAAAATAATAATAATATTTTATTCAATTTTTAACTTTTATTTCTAATCAAATCATATCAATCCACTGTACAAACTATGTCTTAATTTGTCAGACAATTTTGAGGCCCTCCTCTCTTTATCCATTAAAAAAAAAAAAAACAGCAGCAAAAGGTATAGATGTCCTTATTTAAAAAAATAATAATAATAATGAAGCGTGGTGGCCTTCACGTTTATACCTCTTCTTTAAGCAATGCCAGTCGTTAACATGCAGCTTATTTAGTAGTTCGCACGTCCTTCAAAAAAGCAATGCAAGAATCGCCCCCAAGTCATCTCTCATACTTGACAGTCGACATAATATAAATCCTACCCTATTAACATCCATCCCATTGGCCCCAAAGCATTCAGTTTCCTGCTAGACTCTCCAAGCCCTGATCACTGGGAAGAAAAATGGCAAGCAATCAGCTCTTGATCCTCGTCTCATCACTCTTGTTCCTCCAGTCGGCCTTCGCTACCCTCATGGCTGCTGAACCAGCGAAGAAAACCGATGTGGTGGTCGAAGGCGTAGTGTACTGCCAGAGCTGCGAGCAGGCTGGAACATGGTCTCTGTCTGGGGCTAAGCCAATCCCTGCTGCCAAAGTCAGCGTCATTTGCAAGAACCACAAGGATCAAGTCAGCTATTACAAGGTGTTCGAAACAGATGGGAACGGTTACTTCTACGCGCAACTCGAAGGCTTCACAATGAGCCAATGTCTATTGGAGCATCCCCTCCAAGCTTGCCATGTTAAGCCTGTCTCCTCTCCTCTTCAAAACTGCAACCTCCTTACCAATGTTAACTACGGACTCTATGGCTCCCCACTTCGTTACGAGACCAAGAAATTGTTTGGAAGCAACTACGAGGCTGTCATCTACGCTGCAGGCCCCTTGGCATTCCGTCCAGATCATTGCCCTCTCCCCACTCACTTCTAATCATATCTACTCCAACCCAATTGTCGTTGGCCAATTGATTAATCCTCGTCTTAATGTTTCATATTTTCTTTCCTTTCTATATTGGGATTGACACTTTTAGTTGAACTCGATTGATTTTTCCTTTTTGCTTTTTTTTTTTTTTTTTAATTCGAAGTTAACGGGTATTGATATGAGAAATAGAAGGCACTTGTTCTGTTCCATGAATAAAATATTGTGATGCAGTTCAAAATTCTTCTGGGATACAGCCAGTAAATGTTGCATTCTCTCTTTTGGTTCGCTTTTTAACCCATCATTCGACCGCTAAATACATTGGCCTAAAAGGCATCGTAATGCTATCAACAATACGCCGTGCCAGATCACACACTGGAACAGCACAATTATTGTCACCGAAGCACCAGCTCAATGAGAAATTACTTACATCAGCCTACTGTTGATTTAATCCTCAACACACTCAGTGTGTTGAGTTAAAAAAAAAAAATAATCACTTTGTGTGGAGAGTGCCGGCTGATGTATAGCCGGGCTCCCAACTCAATTAACCAACTCGTATCTATGGAATGAGCACACGCATTCGTAGATAAAATAGTCTAAATTCACTGAAAACAAAAAAAACTCACGTAAAAATATGATAAACAACATGGCTCACTGAATTTCTTTTTCATCCATAACAAATCCAACATTTCTGAAAGTTCAAAGGCATTCCAAACATCTTAAAAGTTCAACGGCATTCCAAACATCTTATTTATGTCATCCATGGCCTCCTTTGTAAACACAGTTGGCTCAAACAGATCACGCTCTCTTGATGTTCTGGCCAAGTTTGGCTGCAGCTGAACTTCCTGGTCTTCTAGGTCGTCATCGACAAGTATTGAAAACCCACCAAAATCTCTTTCATGCTCTGGGGCTTTGTCCTGCCTTTTCGATCTCTTGCTCCGTACAAAATCCATAGGTTTCCCAAACATGTTATTTATGTCCTCCATAGCTTCCTTCAAGTTGATTGTGGGGTCTACTAACCCATGGTGGCAAACATTTTCAACTTCTGGCTCATCTAAAATAGTTGACCCAACAAACCTACAAACAACTGTGTCCTCTCTAAACTTTGACTGAGTCGAGCTCTCTACATTCTGATCGTCAGAACCTTCTGATGCAAAATCATTTGGACTAGGAAACACAAAAGCATTTCCACACGAAGCAGAAGAGATGGACCCTTCTGTCTTATTTAGAACTTCACGCTGCTCAATGTTATCCTTTTCCTCATTTTTCTCTCCAACTTCACTACCTTCTTCATCATCAACATAGATTTTTAGTGACTCCTGATCAGACTGGCAAGTACCTTCTTCCTTTGTTTGGCTTGTGCGTGATCTCCAACCAACTGGAACTGCCTCTATAGGTTCTCGAAACATGCTATTAATGGCACGCATGGCCTCCTTCATATTTATTGTAGGATCTACCAGCCCATGATGGCAAGCATCTTCAGCTTCAGACTTTCCAACAATGACTGTGTCTACGAACTTCAGTTCCTCAGACTCTCTTTCAGTAATTACTTGATGCTTAGAGATACCTCCAGGTGCAATCGTTCCAACAAATTCCTTCTTCGCAGACAGATCTTGATCTGTTCTAACGTTACAAGAATTTTCTGAAACCCTAGTATAATTAGGTTCCATTAATGGCTTCAGCCTCAGAGGACTTTCCTCTAAAATCGTCTTATGAGGTTGATGATCATCAGGGAGTGTTACAGGTAAAGCTCTGTCATGCCGGCTTCTTGTAAACATATCCTCAACTCTGCATATATTTTCATTGTTTTCTTCAGTTTTACTTCCATTTGGATAAATGCTACTGGCAGATACCAGTCCTTTGGCAGCTTTTCCTTCTTGGCGCTGCAAGACATCTGCTCATAGTTAGAAAACCAAGGACCCTCACTAATATTTAACACAGCCCATATACAAAGGCTATATATAAAAGCACTACCAGGGTCCTCTTGTTCTTGTATCTCTCCATACGGTGAAGGAACTGCTCATATGATTTCTGCAATTCATCAACAGGCTCTGCAAAGCTGCTCGACGGTCAATTTAAACGTGAATACAACTATTTCCCAAGCTTTCACCAAATAATATAAATATATTCATTAAATGGTTTATTCACCAAGTTTTTATTCCATGATTTTGGGGCGCTAAGGTTCAACCGTTCTAGCAGCATGAGAATTAGTCAATACGAGGAAAAGTCTTTATATTAACAAGATATTAGCGCAAGGACCCACTCGACATTGAAACATTGTTATAATAAGTTCAAGATATTAGCTCTCCAAAACAGATTTATCCGTGGACGTGTCCTGTACTTTAGAGATTGATTGAAAAGCCTCTCTGTTGCAAGCTGGCATTCATAGTCTCCCATACTTACATTACGCTTCTGAAGGTTTTTCCAGTAGTCCAACACACATGGGCAATATTCCAAAAAAACAAATTACATATAAACGATTAGAACCCTAAACATGGTTAAAATTCAAACTTATTGAATATAGAGCATTGAGCAAAGCAAGGACACCAGGGCCTTTGGAGCAAGCATCTACGCATAGTATCTAAAACTAGAACACTTAGGTTACGTATTGCTGTTTCAAAGTCCAGAGCACTCACTAATTTGATGCCAGCCACATTACAAAAGAATTAATACTCATTTTAATACCACTAAGGATGGAGGCTCAATAGTCCTTAAATTATTCCCATGTGGTTTCACGTGTAATAGGTCCTGGTTTGAATCCGAATATGTATTTGCCTTACACTACTGGTATAAGCTGCCTAAATATTCGTTGAATTCCCTAATGCGGCTAGAGTTAAGTTATTGCTCAAACTCGACTTAAGGGAGCGTCTGTAGCTTCCCGCCGTCTAAGTCTTTATTGTTTTGTTATTGACAGAAAGGTTTTGTTCTTGACGGAAAGGTGTTACTGTGGTCACGTCTAGGTAGGGAGGCTAACTGCCTCCTCCTACCCTTTGTACTCGGGAAAAAAAAAATTCATTCAAATGCGATGAACAAATGCGGAAAGGATTTGATTTCCCTTTCAGATGTTTGAACACCCAAAAAAGTTGAAAAATCAAAATGTAGAAGAAAACTTACTTCTGCACACCCAAATGGTACATTTTCTCCGCCTCCTCAAATTTCTTGATCTTCTCGAAGTATAGAGCATATGCCTGGTAGAACAAGGACCGCTTTGTCCCAATGTGGTTCGCCTCCATGGTCCTCAGAAGCGCTCTCGGATCGTCCACAAAATCCATCTACTCACAAAGCATATTTAAACAGATAACTAAAGTTGGGTACCTAAAAAAGTACTTCAAAAGCATAAGATTCCAAACTTGATATTAACAGTCTTCTATTTTTCGCCGGAATCAAACAACGGTTGCATAAATAAACAGAAATTAAAGGACCTAGAACCAAAGTCCTCAACAAAATAATCAAAATAGATATGGGTTTTATCAGTTACCAACTGTAACCAGACGCGGAGGTACCGCAAGTCATTTCTGTAAC
This sequence comes from Juglans regia, assembly GCF_001411555.2. Taxonomy (NCBI): domain Eukaryota; kingdom Viridiplantae; phylum Streptophyta; class Magnoliopsida; order Fagales; family Juglandaceae; genus Juglans; species Juglans regia. The sequence goes on along the minus strand of NC_049912.1, from coordinate 31,040,848 downwards.
GCCGATCGGACTCGAAAGTCTGCGCGCACTTCTGCAAAAACCTGGGGAGCTTCTCCTTGAGAAGTTGAGAAGGCAGCGAGTCTTTCATCTTTCGGATCCCTCTAGAGGCAAATACACAAAATCCAAACAATAAAAAAAAAAAAAAGGAGAGACCCAAGCCAATGAAGCGAAGGCAAAAGCACAGAGAGAGAAATGGGGCTATACCGGATCCAAGGGAGAAGAGGATCTTTGCCAGAGTATGTTTTGATGTCTGAGATCAAGGAGGAGAAGAGGTCGGGGGTGGTGTTGTTGGCCATGGTTTTGGGACAGAGTTGGAGAGAGACAGAGCCTATGGGTAGCGGTGGTGGTGGGCTCGCCTGGAGCCAAAATACCAATTTGAATTTGCGGTCGGGTACGTAAAGGTTTTGGGGGGTTAAAGATTGATTATATTAAGAACTCATCATTACAATTTTTTTAAATTTCAATACAAAATATAATAAATAATTCAACTTTTTCAAATCTCAAAATAATAATAATATTAAAAAATAATATTCTAACAATATTTTATCATCTCAACTCAACTCACTTCAACATCCAAACACAATCTAAAACAAGATGGATGCTTAAGATACAAAAGAATTTTATAAAAGGATTTTATACACTGATGTAGTACATTAACATTCTGTCAACCACCACAAACAGCCAAATGACAAGTCATCGGCTCAGATCCCCCAGACACCTAGCAGCACATAGTCAACTATGCACACAGTGTGCGAAATGTGGTCTCCAGCCACCAACGTGCAATGCGAGCTACCGTGAGCTCTACGCTGGCAGTGCCGCTTGGATTGTTGGTGTTTTTATCTGCCCACCCTGCACGGAGAGAGGCACAGGGATAGGGCAAGGGTGGCGGTACAGGGGAGAGGAGAAAGAAAGAGACAAAAAAAAATAGGGAGAGACGTGGCACACTGTGTGGGATCTCTTTGTGTGATTGATTTGTGTTTATAGTGTTTTTCTTAAAACAATCTCAACTTATTTTATCTCATTTCATTTGATTTAATTATTATAATTATTTTATATTTTTATATAAAATAAAATAAAAAATTCAAATTTTAAAAATTTTAAAAATAAAAATAATATTAAAAAATAATATTCTAATAATATTTTATTTAACTTTTTAACTTTAATTTTAATTAATCTCATATGCAAAAACAAGCGCAATCCTTTTACTATCACTTTATTACTCTTAGTATATTTGTTTTTTTATTTTCTTTTAATTTTTTTTTAATATCTCTAATCATTAAGAAAAAATTTAAAATATATATAATTTTATTAATAATCATTTTCTTAACCATTAAAAAGAGTAGTAGAATGGTAAGTCTATTATAATTTTAAAGCATTGGTATAACTATATGGAAATGCAAAATCACATGTATTAACTTTGTTATTTAAGAAAAATTATCACATTAAATTATGTATTTTTGAGTGAAAGTAATAATAAAATTTTATTATTTGTTATTATTAATTTTTTCCTTTTTCCCTCAAATTAATTAATTTTTATATATTTTATAATTAGCATCAACTACATAAGATCTGTGAAAGAGAATGGGAGGAGAGATAATAAATTAATAAAATAATATTTATAGAGTGAACAACACATTTGCAAATATGTATTAATACCGTTCATTACTATAAAAATATTTACATATACATAATTTAATATAGTCAATTTAATGGCCTAATTATGTAAATATGTATTTGCATTTATATAGATAAACCAATACCAATAAAAGTTGAGTTATACCAACTCTTTAATAACTCCTTTATACTTTATAAGGTGGAAGGAAATCTATATACATAAAAAAACCCTATAATTTTCTATTCATCATTCTTTTATTAAAAATAATAATAAAATATAAAATATAAAAACAAATGTATGGTATAGAAAAAATATCAATTATGTCTAAATGTGGGATTCTATATATTGAATTATATGAAACGATGATCTAATTCTATTTCAAAAATAGTAATGACTGACATACAATTCTTTTAATAATTTTTTACATAACTATATTTTAAATTGAAACAATTAAAAAGTATAACGAGAGAGGAAAATAAATAATCCGATGGCTTAAGCTTTGGCTTTTTAAAATCCAACAATTTTCATCTATTGAACTTGACACTCGTATTATAATCTATTTTCAATCAAAAATCCTTTTTTTTTTCATCTACATTTTTGTCTATCTTTAGACGGAACAATTATGTCACGCAACATTATTATTTATTGTATGTTTTATAATCTCTTTGATTGTATTATTATTTTTATCATATGGTTTGTCATCTTTAATCATATATAACACATTTTAAGTGGTTATTAGATATTGACATGTGATACTACTTAAGGTACGTGAATAACTTAATATATCACATATATATATATATAAATGTAAATAATAAAATCTAAGAAGAAGAATATAATTTCTTTCCTAGTTGATGTCTTCGCATTTCTATCATTTCTACGTTTTATTCAACAATATTAAACTTCATATTTTTTAATAATACAAGTCAATAAAAAGTTGAACTGATTTTATATCAATTATCTTAACAAAATATTGCTTGAAATACAAATGTATACGGAAACAATTTCATTTCATTATATCATTATAATTTTTTAAATTTGTATATAAAATATAATAAATAATTTAACTTTATCAAAATTTAAAATAATAATAATATTAAAAAATAATATTATCATAATATTTTATTTAATTCATTTAAAATCATTTCAACTATCTCATTTTATCTATATTAGCAAACAAAAAAAAAGTCTGAATGAAAAATAACATTTGTATTAAAAAAAAAACACTTGAAGTACAGTTAAAAACTTAAAAATTCGAGAGAGAGAGAAAAAAATCAACAAAAATGCTAAACTTTCTGAGTTCGAGATATAAAAAATGTCCCAAATATATATATATATATATATTTATTTAGTGATTAAAGAATTACTTTTTAATAATATTATAAATTTTTTATTTTTTAAAAATATTTATGATAATTAAAAAAATATATAAAACTAAAAAAATAAAAACTAAAAAAATCCTTTTTTACATTTCGGTAGATTTTCGGGCTACACCTCTCGGTAGACGCAGCAGTACTCAAAAATCAATCCAATTACAGACCGCCGTTAAATCCTAATATCAATGGCACTACCCCGCAGCTGTCACCACTATTCGACGCAATTCACCGCCGCCGCTCCCAACTCTCTCGCCGTCTCTCTCTAATCGCGCGGAATGGAAAACTCTGTCGAGGAAAAACAAGCACGAACCCTGCCGAACCCTAACCCCGACCAAGATGAACACCTAGACCCTTCAGATGCCAAGGAAGATGAAAACGACGTCGTGGACGACGACGAAGAAGAGGACGAAGATGAAGTAGAGGAGCAAGAACCGCCATCGAAGCCCCTATCCCGAGAGGCCCAACTACGCGCCCATAAATCTAAAATGGACGACCTCTTCCGCCGAATGCAGACCGAGAAGGTCAATCTCCGAGTCCACGACGTGTTGATCAAGGGCAACACCAAGACCAAGGAGTGGCTTATCGAGGCCGAGCTGGAGGGCTTGAAGAGTGCCACCACGCTGCAAGGGCTGCTCGAGGCGGCCGGGATTGCCAATGCGAGGCTTCAGCAGTTCGATATTTTCGATTCCGTTAGGGTCACGCTCGATTCGGGCCCGCCGGAACTTCCCGGGACCGCCAACGTCATTGTAGAGGTCGTCGAGACCAACAACCCTCTCTCTGGGGAGTGCGGCGCTTACATGAAGACCACGGTACGGTATATTTTTCTGCGTTTTGATGTTTTTATTAAGGTTAGGGTTTTCATTTTCTGATGAATGAGTTCGCGATGTGCTGGTTGCTGAAATTCTGGAGGAAGTTGGAAAATAAATTTACATTTTGCACACGCACACATCTACCTGTCCACACAAGCAAATGTATGTATGTATGCACGTACGTACGCACGTCTGTCTAGTCTAGAGATTTAAATGTTTTTTGGGAAAGATGCACATGTGTTGTTAGTTGGTTATCTATATAGACATACCGATGACACAATTGCATTCGCATTTCAAAAACTTACATATATTTATTTGGACTTCTGATTGTTTATGGAGGCTTTCATAGCATGGTTATGTTATCATCGGGAAAGATGCACGTGTTTGTTAAGTTGGTTATCTATATAGACATACCGATGACACAATTGCATTTGCATTTCAAAAACTTACATATATTCATTAGCACTTCTGATTGTTTATGGAGGCATTAATAGCATAGTAATGGTGTTGAATTGTCCAACCAGGCCAATGATATTAGTGTACATGAATGTATGAGGATGCTACATGTCATATCATTTTTGAACTTTTACAATGCTTTTGCAGGCTAGATCTTGGACCGTTGAAGGTTCTCTCAAGTATAAAAACTGGTTCGGTCATGGGGATGTTTGGGATGGGTCAGTGGCATATGGTCCTAACCAAACATCAGAGGTCAGTGCTGGTGTGTTTTTGCCCAGATTCAAAGGATTGTTAACTCCTGTGCTGGTACGAGTATCCCTGCTATCCCAAGATTGGCAAGAGTTCTCTTCTTATAAAGAACGACTGTTGGGCCTTTCTCTTGGATTGCTTTCCACCAGGCACCATGACTTAGTATACAACCTTGGATGGCGTACCTTAACGGATCCATCAAAAATGTCATCCAGGTCGGTAAGGAGGCAGCTTGGACATAGTTTGCTTTCATCTTTAAAGTACACATTTAAGATTGACAGGAGGAATTCATCTGTGAGGCCTATTAAAGGATATGCTTTTGTTTCTACCACTCAAGTAGGTGGCCTTGCACCAGATCACAGGAGCTTGCGGTTTTTGCGTCAGGTTTATTGCTGATCTTGTGTTTTTGCTTTTGGTTTTCCTTCTAATTTTCCAAGTTTATTTAAAAAAACATTTATTAGCTTATGTGTTTAATTTTCATATAAAGCATAATGACCCGTTTTGAGTCTGTCTGATTAATATATATGCACTTTTTTTCTCCATAGTTTACACGTACGTCAATGCAATCAGTTTAAGTAGTAGGTACTTATAATCCAAGTAAACATAGCCTGCCAAATGGGAATTACTATTGCATTGGGACTTTCCAGTTTTATGAGTTTGGGGAGCCTGATTTCCCTTTCAATATAAATCCATGATTACGTGAAGAGTAGATGGAATGAAGTGTGTGTGTGGGGGAATGCACAAATGTGATGGACCATAATTTCAGATGATTGGCTATTGTGATGCCCCATACTGAGTGCTAAGGGTAGGTGGTGTATGAGATCTCACATTGCTTGAGAATGAGAAGTTATTGTTCTTTATAATGGCTTCAATGGAGTTATAATTATATCGTTAACTAGTCCTTTTAGAGTATTGGCCTAGATGTTGTATGGGCCTCCATTGGAACATTACAAATGATATTAGAGCCTATCCAACCAGAAATGTGGGACTTGAGCCATGTCATTTATGACGGACAGGCCCAATGAGGACGTTGGGAATTTAAGGGAAAATATTGTGACACCCCATACTAAGTGATAAGGGTAGGTGGTGTATGAGATCCTACATTGCTTGCGAATGAAAAGTTATTGCTCTTTATAATGGGCTCGATGGGGCTCCAATTGTATCATTGACTAGTCATTTGGAGTATAGGCCTAGACTTGGGCCTCTCTTGAGACGTTACAGATATAGATTGAATTGGGAATAAATTCTTGTAGAATGAGATTGCTATTCTTTTTCGCTAATGAAAAGAGCTGTTTGTATGCATGGGTGTTCTGTTATGATATAAAAATGACTATGTAATTACTGACTATTGGTTTAAGACTCCGACTTTTCACAAACTTTATACCATCTTGAAGCTGGTCACCTGCTCAGAGGATATTCAAGTTAATCATTGATTTTTGGTTCATCATATCTACCCCGATATGATATATGCTTCCAGTTTATTGATTTATTATTTTGGTAGCTTTTCTGGATATTAGATTTGAAGTTGATATAACTTCATCTAGTCAGGTCCAATATACCCTCTGTATAATTTCTCTCGGATTTTTTTTCCCCTCTTTAACAGGAGTTAGATCTTCGTTATGCTGTACCCTTTGGCTTTTATCATGCTGCACTCAACTTTGGGATCTCCGGTGGTGTTATATTTCCATGGGGCCGTGGATTTTTGGACAAGCCATCGCCCTTGCCTGAAAGATTCTTCCTAGGGGGTGATTTCTCTCCAATTTGCACTTTAGGAGGCCCAACAACTGTGTGGGGATTTAAGACAAGGGGATTGGGACCTACAGAGCCGCGAAGGCAAATTAAAGATAAACCTAATGATGAGAATTCTGATTTTCCTGGAAGGGATTTTCTTGGAGGAGACCTTGCTGTTACTGCTTTTGCAGACCTTTCTTTTGATCTTCCAATTAAGTGGTTAAGAGACCGAGGAATCCATGGGCACATTTTTGCTGGTGCTGGAAACCTTGCTAAACTGACAGAGAATGAGTTTTGGAATTTCTCTTTCCGTAAGTTCCTAGAGTCATTCCGAAGCTCTGTAGGAGTTGGGATTGTTGTCCCCACAAAACTTTTCCGCCTAGAGGTCAGCTCTCTGTCCTGATTTTCTTATCTTAAAAGAAAGCAATCAAGTAATAATATGGGCTGTGTGATATTATTGAGGAAGGAAATTCATATATGATGTGCTGAGTGTTCTGGACACTTCTCTTAGATTTCTGATTTTCACCTACTTAAAGAAAAAAGAAAAATAAGATTTCTGATTTGCACCCATGGTACTGCCTGGATGCAATATTCACCCTACTAGATCGTGTGCTGTAAGCAAATTTGTGATGAATTGACTTGTCATCTCTAAGCAGGAAACAAAGTTGAGATGCAAAATATTTAGCTTATTCTCAAACTTTTAACAGGACACTTCTCTTTGGATGTATGAAGTGATTAGGCTGAATTTCTAAAAGCAGATTTAGTTAGGGAAGTTTCTAGCATTTGATTATGTTGATTTTGTAAAAGTGACCTCACTTATAAAAAAAAAAAAAAAGATTTTGTAAAAGTGACCTGATTTATGTGGGTGTGTGGCACGCAGCACGCTCCCTCTCCTTTAAGTTCTCTGTAGAACTCACTCAACTATCTGTCTGTGTTTATGAATGTTAAGAAATAAAGATAAAGATGGGTGGAGAGAAAAAAAAACTTGAAGTTTCCCCTTAAAACTCCCTCAACTCTGCTGTCTCTGTGATATTGGTTGTTTCAGCAAATTTTTTGTTCCTCCTGGAAACAGGTATTATTTCATTGTAACCGGGATGTGATTGCATAGGTTCCTGCTCTTCTATTTTGCTGCTCAGTTTAGCAAGACTACTTTCTCGGGTTTCTAAACTAACATGGCTTGCTGTTTTTGTCAGGGCAACTTCTATTACATAGTCAAGCAACATGATCATGACCGTGGCAAGACTGGCTTTCGGTTTAGCTTCTCTGCTCCATCGTAGAATCTGGAAGTTCTTCCAGGAAGATTGAGGTGACGCATAGAAGGATGAGATTTCAGGTACCCAAAAAAAAGTTTTTTCCTAAAATTTTTTTATTGTTTGACAACTCTCAGTTTGGACTGGGAATGTTATTTGTACTTTGAAATCTAGACTTGAAGTCCAGAAAGCATGGTATTTCTGAAATTGAGGAAAATAAAGTTTCAGGTGTTGGCATAGATTTGGTTGCCCCATAACAGGGCGGTTGACAAAACAGCGGAATGGTCTCCCGTTGAACATTTAGGGCAGGTTTGGGACACAAAACAAAACACAAAATTTTTATCTCATCTCATCTCATCATTATACCTTTTTCAAATCTCCATACAAAATATAATAAACAATTCAACTTTTTCAAATCTCAATATACATTTTTCAAATCCCAAAACAATAATAATATTAAAATATAATATTTTAAACTTCAAAACAAAACATAAAATTCTCATCCCATCTCCCAAACCTGCCCTTAATCTCACCGTTTCTTGTATGTTTGTCAATATCATGACGAGTTTTAAAATATGCACTTTCGTAGTTACAGTTCCCATCATTTAGGCCTAACGTTTGTTGCTTCTCTTCTTGTGGAAATTGTTATCGCTTAGGTTTCTACATTACCCTTCATATTAATTTCACGCTGCAGTTACCACAGGTCCACAGCATCAGGGGCTTGCACTTATATCTATATCTATATATATTTATGTTTGAGCACAGTTCTTTTGTATACATAGGCTATGCCTATTTCATTCGTATCAATAAATTTATTTATATAAAAAAAATGTTTGAGCTCAAAATAAATCAACTGATTATAGGGAAAAAAAATTAGAATTTGCTTTTTGAACCGAACTTGGAACTTTACATTAATGATTACTCTTTACTACCAAAGATATTGGATGAGAATAAGGTGATGTTGAAGAATTTCAAACCGTGTGAAATTCTAGAATTCTCATCATAGCTTTTTTTATTTCAAAGCATTAAATTCTTCAATTGCGAAATCATTCTATAAGCTGCCATACTTCATTATAAATTAATTTCTAACTTATTGTTATGAGATTAATATAGTAAAAAAGAAGAAGAGATTCATGTAGTAAAACAACATTAATATGAATTAACCATCTCAAATTAATACAAATTAAAAGCTTTGTAACTAGATTTTCACGAATTTCATAATCCTATCAAACGAACAGGTAGAGGTTACCAATCTCCTTTTCATCTTCGCAAAAACGATCAATTTCCATGGCCAGACTGATTACAAAAAGAAGACAACAAATTATTGATATTCTGTACCCCAAAATTACTGCCGGAAAAGGGCTAGCTGGGTCCGGATTATGAAAAAAAGTTAGACCCGCAATCGGAAACCTAAAATCAGCCCAGCCCATCCCAGTAGACGGGTTATTTCGAAAACCTTAACCACACGTTTTGTATAAATAAAGAAAATATTGCGACATAAAAACCCACCAATCTCCAGGGCGGAGAGTCCGAGATGATCGGGTTTTATCTTTTTTTAGGATTGATGGACACACAACCAGACAATTTATAGATCCTCTCCCTCTCTCTCTCCCTCTCCCTCTCTCGTCCCTGTGCGCGTGTGAGGGATATAGCGGAGTATATGCTTCCGCCTTCCGGTATCTCCGTCTTATCACACTCGGTGCACTCACTTCATCTCTCGAAATTCCTCCCTCTCTCTCTCTCTCTCTCGTGAATGAAGAATGGCGCTGAACTTAACTCCCATTACGCTGCGCAACCAGCTCTTCCTCTTCTCCTTCAACTCCAAATCTTCTCCTAATTCTCGCCTTTCCTTCAACTCCAACTATTACCACTCCCTCCACCTCCCTAAACCCCTCTTCCCTTTTTCTTCTTTGCCGTCTTCACCGTCGTCATGGCCCTGTCATATCCCGCGTGTCACCACCGCCCCGGTTGAGTACGCGCCTCCAGCTCCCGACTTCGATTTCTCCCATGAAATCACTCGCCTAAATATCCTCCGGTCCAGGCTCTCCGACTCGACGAACCTCAACGACAAGCACTCGGTGGTTGACAAAGACGCCACAGTCAAACAATTCTTCGGTACGAACCAGAACGACGGGTTCTCTACTGTTTTGGCGTCACTGAATTTGGACTCTTACGAGTTGTTTCTGGTGAAGTGCTTGGTCGCGGCAGGGCAGGAGCACGTCCTCAGTTTCGAGTCTCAACCGGTCCAGAGCGAGTCGGAGTTGGCACGGAGCTCGTTGAAGAGCGCGCTTTATGCGCTTGTGGAGATGATTGAAAAAGTAGACGTGGACAGGGTTGGTGGTAATGGCGGTGTGGGCAAAAATATTAGTTTCGCTTTGAATTATGAAGAAATTGAAGGAATTAAGAAGCTCCTGAAGACTCTCGGGGAGATTGAACAGTTCTATGATTGCATTGGAGGAATTATTGGGTGAGTTCTCTTATTCTTCCTCTTTTTTTTTTTCATTTGTCATTTGTTTACTTTTTCCTAGAACTTTTTTGCCTCGTCCCTTCTTGTGTGTGTTTTGAGTTTTGGAATTGAACGTACTTAGTTTTTAGGTAATTGGTAAGTCATACAGAAGCAAGGGAAAGCAATGGCTGTTGTTGATAATATTACTACTGGTTTAAGAATTTGTTGTGTTTTTGTGAATGCGGAGTTGGGCCAGCTGTACTGTTTTACGGCGAATATACAAATGGATATGTGTGTGTTGGGCAAACTTTAAGCTTTCTAAGATGATTGTGTTTAGAGCGAATGAATAACTTTTCTGCAGTTTCCGATTTGATGCCCTGTTTCTTTCCATGAATAATGATTGAAGTCGCATGAAAAGGGTCCGAATTTCTGATTTAACTAGATGTCTTTGACACCATAACCCTGCATTTCAGGAAATTACTCAAAGACAACTAGTAACAGAAGAAATGCCAATTTTTGCCCCTTTAATTTAAGTAAATAAAATAGTCAATATTTTGATAACTTTTTTTCAATTGATCAATTGAGCACGTGCCGCAGATATCAGATCACAGTGCTGGAACTTCTAGCCCGATCATGTAAAAGGCAGGCTACAAACTGGTCCCAGACCAGAACTGAGTCAAAGGATTGCCAATTCTTGGAAATTTATGCTCCTAGTGGACTTGACCTTTCTCAGAGTACGGAATATGCATCGCAAGCAGCTATATGGGGAATTGAGGTTAGTACTTTCCATTCAAAGAGCATTGCTTACTTAATACAAGAGATGTGTCTCAGATTGTCTTGAACTATAAGATCTTATCCTTTTTAGGGTTTGTCAGACCTAGGTGAAATTTATCCCTTGGGAGGCTCTGCAGACAGGCTTGGCTTGGTTGATCCTGACACAGGTGAATGTCTTCCTGCTGCAATGCTTCCTTATTGTGGGAGGACTTTATTGGAAGGTCTTATAAGAGATCTTCAGGTATAAGATCTCTGTTTGCCAAGCCTCAAAACATTTGTTTATGCATATGATTCTTGACCCAAAAAAAAGACGAAGAAGAAGAGAGGAATGAGCTATTACTGAAATTATTAATTTTGGATGAAGAAATTATGTACACCTTATTTTTGTTTGTTTCAAATGCAAGGCTAGAGAGTTCTTATACTTCAAGTTGTATGGAAAACAATGCATCACCCCAGTTGCAATGATGACAAGTTCTGCCAAGAACAACCATGAACGCATAACTTCTCTTTGTGAAAGACTTGGATGGTTTGGAAGAGGCCGATCAAGCTTTAAACTTTTTGAACAGGTTTTATGTTTGAAACCATGATGATATCTTCTTCCATGTGCTTCTCCAATATATTCTGCTGTTTGAATGATGAATACTATTGTTCATTCAAATATATAATGTGAATTGCCAGCCACTTGTTCCTACTGTTGGTGCGGAGGATGGGCAATGGTTGGTTGCCAAACCATTCACTCCTGTGTGCAAACCTGGTGGTCATGGTGTATTATGGAAGCTTGCTTATGACAAAGGCATCTTCAAGTGGTTTTATGAACATGGAAGAAAAGCTGCTACTGTCCGACAAGTCAGGTCAACCATAAATACTATGATTAATATATTAAAGTCCAGTATTATTCACAGTTGCAAACTTTTAAAATTGGGAAAGCCAGACTCTGGACGTTACATATCTTCTGGTGACCTTGCAGTAACGTGGTCGCTGCTACAGATTTGACACTTTTGGCATTGGCGGGAATTGGTTTGCACCATGGAAAGGTAGGCTTCTATTTTTTCAGACAATCATATCATTCTCTTTGGTGCCTCTTAACTAAATGATAGCTAGGTGCAACCTTTTGGTCTTCTCAGTAGTGTGAGGCTGTGGGGCTTATCTTGCATGTCAAATTCACTTAGTTTATGTGATAAGTCCACTTACAACTTTTTTAATTCAGTTGAAACAATTGCTTACTCATGCCGTACACATTCTGACACATTTTTATGGACAAATATTGACTCAAGTCTTGCAATCAGCATTTACCCTGAATGAACCAAATTTTGCATATGCCCATTTGTTTACGCCTGTAGTTAATCTAAATAATTTCTGTTTTGTTCATGATTTTTCATGTATGTTATAATTTTTTTGCATTTTCGATTAAAAATGGTTCAGTTGAGTAATACTCTAGAACATGTCTGGCATAATTGCATGTAATACTTTCTTTTTTGTTCATTTTTTTTCATGTATGTTATAATTTTTCTGCATTTTTTTTAATAATACTTCACTTATAAAAAAAAAAAATCGATTAAAAATCGTTCAGTTGAATGATATTCTAGAACATGTCTGGCATAATTGCATGTGACCATGCCATATTGTTTAGCATCGCATTGTGTTAGGGACTGAAGAGAGGAAAGTAACTAAACAGTCCTAAATTTTTATGTTCAGAAACTTGTATTTTTAGAATACAATAATAAACTATGATGTTGTGTATTTCCCTCTTCATATGGACGTGTTTTGTTGATTTTGTGGAGACCACTGCATTGGTAAAATGAATGCAGACCAAGCCTTCTCGTGCTTTTGCTTATATTCATAACATTGTTACAGAAACTGGGGTTCGCTTCATGTGAGCGGCAATTGGGAGCTACAGAAGGAATTAATGTCCTAATTGAGAAGAAAAATCTTGATGGGAGGTGGACCTATGGTTTGTCATGCATCGAGTACACAGAGTTTGACAAATTTGGAATAACAAATGGACCTCTTTCTCCTGAAAGGTAAACATTTATTTATTTTTGAGGGTTTAGAATTCATTGTCTTTGGTGTACTTTGCTCTAATTGAACATTATGGCTCAAGATACTTTGTATGTTGTTTATATAATTTTTTCCATATCAGCTTATACTTTATACTTATCCATCAAATGACACTGTCTGTTCCTTCCTTTCTAAAAAATCTAATGTGCTGTTCAATTGAGGGGAAATAAGCTGTCATGAAAGTGCACATTCTTACTAATATGTTGATGCTGATTTGGACTTGCCCGATCTTGTCAGGCATCTTATTTTATTTGGCATCAATTAAGATACATTTATTTTGGAGTTGTTTATCAGTTTGAATCATGAAATTATAGATTCTTTGGCCATTCAACTCTTCCACCACTTCTTGTTTTTGGGGGGGAGGGTGGGTATGGTAGCATATGTTTTAGCAAAGGACTCTCGCCGTGTATTTAATATCAACCATGTTCTCCATATTCAAGTTTGCAGGCAAGATTTCCTGCCAATACAAACATCTTATACGTGGATTTACATTCTGCGGAGTTGGTCGGATCGAGTGAAAATGAAAATAGTTTACCAGGCATGGTGCTGAATATAAAAAAGCCAGTTGTATATGTCGATCATTTTGGAAAACAGCAGAGGTATACTTTTGGTCTAAAATCTTGTTATTGTTTATATATCTCTGAGTACTGGTGTTCGGCATATTTCTTAAATGTGCATCCTGGAATATATCTAGCCAAATGGCAAATGTCCAAATTATGGTTGAGGGAAATTACCTTTACATTACCGTTTAATACCATGGTATGATAACCATCATATAGACAGTTTTGTGAAGATGGAGAACTTTTAGTGTTTATAAAGCTATGCCATCTTTGTGTAAATGCCTCTCTATATCTTATGCTTAACACCTACTTTCGGTAGATATGAATCTCAATGCAGATTGATGTTCAAATCCAAGTCTGTGGCAGCCATGTATGATGGCTGTCATATTTGGAAGTGAAGTACTATAGGTGTCTAAACATTGGTCTTGGATAGCATAGTAAAACAATGCATATTTTGAAACGTAAACTTGCATATTCTGAAATTCGAAGGATGAAGGGAATCTGGAATCATGTTCAAAATGCTAACATGAAGTGAAAAGAAGCAAAATCGTGGGCTGGTTAGGATTGGAGAAGTACATTCTTGGTTCAAGGTTTGTAATTGGAGAAAATTAACTGGTTTATGCTGTATTTGGCGTTGTATTATACCTTGATCTCATGCTTTTATCTTCTGCATTACTTGTCAGTTGATGTCGATAAACTTGTCAGTTTTCAATATTTCTTACCATATATCTCGTTGAAGAGTCAGCTATTATCGTCTGTGACATCTTTCCAGAATATTTTGCTTTCTATGCAATTATAATATGGCCCATTGTGTTTGTTATGACTGATATTACACTAAGTGCACTTATTAAAATGAAAGAGATTACACCGGGGGCTAACCCCATTTTACTTTTGATGTGGTAGTGTCTCTGGTGGCAGGCTGGAATGCACAATGCAAAATATTGCTGACAGCTTTTTCAGTACAAGTTCATCCCGTTGTTATGACAGATTGGAAGGTAAATCATTGTTAATTTCATGTTTGAAATTTGTGACTTATCATTTCCTTTCTATTTTTAATATCCTATGTGCCTATAAATTACCATCTTGACTACATTATCGGCAGATAATCTGGATACGTTTATTGTGTATAATGAACGAAGACGGGTTACATCATCTGCTAAGAGGAAAAGAAAACATGCAGACAAGTCTTTACACCAGGTCATACTTTTCTTATCATGAAAAATTGCCATGTTTTCACAGTATGGTGAACTTCCACCCATACTTTAAAAGTTCTTTAGATGTTTTTTTACCAAAACCAAAGCTTAATCCTTGCCATTGATGGCATAGACTAGTAATTGAACCTGAGGAGTTGTTGCAGTGTTGAATGTGTTTATTCTAATTTTGCACTTACAAAAAGAAAAACATTTAATTTGCATGCAGACTCCAGATGGTTCACTTTTGGATATACTACGAAATGCCTGCAACCTTCTTTCCAACTGTGATATTAGGCTTCCTGAGGTAAATTCTCATGAATCTTCTGGATCAATAAGTGAAGCTTTTTTGTCTATTTTTTTGAGTGGAGTGTCATTGCATCAACTCTGCCACTATGAATTATTTGCTTCATATTCACTACCTTGATCTTGTTGGTGAATTTCATTTTATTGGTCCGTTAAAATTGTCTGTTTTCTTTTTTACCATGTTGCAGATTAAAGGTAATGATGTATATGTTGATTCTGGACCACCCTTTCTCCTCCTCCTGCACCCTGCTCTTGGGCCACTTTGGGAGGTCACAAGACAAAAAGTAAGCTTATGACACTCGCTGTTGTGTTGATGGATCAGATCTCTCTCTCTCTCTCTCTCTCTCTCTCTCTCTCTCTCCGCCCCATTCTTTGCGAAGAAACTGAAAATATGTGTAAAATGTTAACTAGAATGTGTATGGCAATATGAACCCAGTAGAAACTTCGTGGCTGGTTGTTTGTGGCATTCATTCATTTCTTGTAGTAAATATAAAGTTCACCATCTATGTGAAATATGCTTCTTTTCTGTGCATGCTGTAATAATTGAGAGCTTATTCTGCATTCTATTGGTAACTAAGTATGAATAAAGCACCAACAGCTGGAGCAACAAAGATGATTAAATATGATTTCGAACTCTTCACTGTCTCAGTTTCATGGAGGTTCCATATCCAAGGGCTCTGAGCTACAAATAGAGGTTGCAGAGTTTTTGTGGAGAAATGTTCAGGTTCTTATATTCAACTAAATAATAAATTGAATAATTCTGGATTATCATTTTTTGAGCTGACCTTAGTTTCTCTACCTCAGCTTGACGGAAGTCTGATCATTGTGGCTGAACATGTTATGGGCTCAATGAGGATTGATGAAAGTGATGAACCTATCCTACAGTATGGGCAGAGGTAGCATGATGTCTGCATTCTTTTATTTATCCATTTATTTTCAAAAGAATAATAGCTACCCAATTATGAGCATGTTCAATGGCTAGGTGTGGAAGATGTAAATTACAGAATGTAAAGGTACTAAATAAGGGGATCGACTGGAATTCGGGAAACAATGAATACTGGAAGCATGATGTGCAGCGGCTCGAGACATTTAAGGTCATACTGTATGGAAATGCTGAATTTGAGGCGACTGATGTTGTCTTAGAGGTTAGCTTTATGTGTGATTTGTAGAGATCTTCATGGTAGGATATATAAATTCTTCAAATATTATGGACGACATCTCGCACCATACAAAATACCAATGTTTTACACTACAAGGACCAGGTCTTGAACATAATATTGTGGCAAGAAAGTTAATAATTCGGTTGAACAGGACATTGCTAATTATTTTCTTAGATGATTTGTGTTCAGTTGAAGTTTTTCTAGTTGCACCCATTTCTGAAGCTAGTAACTGGTTCTACGTCAAATCACTAAGATTAATTACATTGGAAGATTCTTTGCTTTTGCTTTGGATGCAGGGAAATCATGTATTTGAAGTTCCAAATGGCTACAAAATGAAGATTGAACCAGGAAGACCAGGTTTGTAGATTTCTTAAACTTGCTGTAGCACAAGCCCTTTGTATTTTAATTTCAAGATTTTTGTGTCCAACCAGAGCTTCTTACAAATTATATTCCTTTTCACTGTCAGCCTCAACCCCTCTAATAGGGAATGTGAATATCTGAAGAACATAGATCTGAAATCCCAAATATAGATACACAAATCCTTTCGTTGAGATGCTGATTAACACATTATCAATTCATTTCTGGTTTTCCTTGACACTCAGGTTTATCTGTCCAGCTGGACCCTATTGAACCGAGCATTATGGATAGTGGAAGTTGGTTCTGGAACTACAAGATAAAAGGCTCGCACATTAAGCTGGAATTGGTAGAGTTATAAATTACTAACCGGTACTTTAATTACCAACATCAGGTGAATCTTGATTCACAGATGGTCTTAGATTGCACCCTCATAATATCAACCAGTTCGGATTTGATTGGCTGAACAGAAGTTAAGCCATTATCCCCACTGTCATATTTCTTGTAGTGGTATAGCATTAGAGTCCTAAGAAATCCGTAGTTTTCCGGCTGCTGCTCTCGTAACTCTGTAAAAGGAAACAAAAAATTAATTAATTTTTCTTGTTGGAGCTACTCATGTCAGTAATGTAAAAAACATGAGTTCAAGCAATGGAAGTTATATTTGTGTCTTCATCCACGTAGTTCTGGAATATGTACTCCGAAATTATCCTTTTGATTCAGATCATTAAATTTAACCAATTGCAATTAGTTTTGTTTTAGAATCCAAATTAGTGGAGAGGTGGGATGCAGATATTTTTCTTCAAGGGTTCAAAACGATTGACCACTGTCACGAGATCAGCTATAGTGATGAAACCAGCCTTGTGTACTTCATACATAAACTTGGAAATTGCTTGGTGGGAGTACTAGCCAATATGAGCTTGGTATCTGTAAGAAAGAAAAGAACGATTTGCTTTAAAAGAAAGAAGTTAGTTACTTCAGTTACAAGAACTGTTGTGCGAACTGCCAGATGGTTAGTAAATGACTTTGGTCTTTAGCTCGAGTGCAAAAGAGCTTGATTGATGTATACAAATTTCAGATGAATGAAAATAGAATCTTCCAGATAAAACAACTTTCTCTCTGCTTCTTGAGAAACCTCCTTCCTTTGTTATTCTGTTTCTCCTTTCTTCTGTCTCTCAACTTAAGCGATTGGTCCGCATTTGTGGATGGAGTCCTATACGGTTGCTCTCGAGGACGCGTTCCGTACTTTTTGAGGAGGAAATCACATTCACAAAAAAGGTGGTCGGGGGGCATCCTTGCCCCCGGAGAGGCTGCTCCCCCGAAGATAAAATTAAATTCCCAAAGTCGAATCCTCTTGAGTACCAATTTAGAACTCTGCGGAACAGGTGCGGGCACTTTTGGTCATGAATTTTTGGTTTGGACGTAAAAACTGTAACTTGGTTTGTTCTAGAGCAATTCAGCCTGATACGTTTTAAAAAAAAAAGACGAAAACATCTATGAGATGTAGTCGTTGAGATTCAATTACAGTATCAAAGTGAAAACCTTACCAAATAAAACACACACTTTCTATGATACCCACAAATGTACATGACCCTGTCGGTAATATCTTTACACTTTGTTATTAAACTGAATTGGGAGACTGAGAGCAACACCTATTGAGTAATCTAAGCAGTGCATCGGCCTTTCTTCGAGTTCTCAGGGACCCATCAGCAGCCAAACTCTGAAGGGAAGGAATGCTTCGTGGGTTAAGTAGAAGACGCCTTCCAACCTCCTCTCCTCCATCTTTGCATAGGCCCAGTAGAAGAGCTATTGAATTCTCCTTTCCTTTTGGAGACCCAAATCGGAGAAGTTCAATAAGGAGAGGCACCAGAACTCTACTCTTCCTGATCTCCTCCAACCCTTCAGAGCAACCCAAAAGGAGAGAGAGCACTGATAAGGCATCATCAGTTACGCCTGCCTTGTCATCCATCAGCAAGTCAACGAGCACAGGAACCGCGCCAGCAACCACAACACTGGCCTTGTTAGGATTATAGACTGCGAGGTTAAAGAGTGCTGTTGCAGCGTCTTTTTTCCCGGCTGTACTGCCCTCTTTCAAGAGCCCGACTAAGGCCGGAATGGCTCTAGGACGGGCACCAATCGTCCCCTTGAAATCATCTATCATCGACAGGCTGAAGATAGATGCCGCGGCATTTTCTCTTGCCTCCATTGTTTTCCCCGACTCTAAAACACCTATTATGCTGTCGATTGCTCCAGCTGCCATTATTAGTATCTTATTGTTATCGTAGATGGAAAGGTTAAGTAGGGCAGTGACGGCATTTTCTTGGATTCTAGGATCATAGGAACTTAGTAATGTCACCAGAAATGGAATGGCTCCTGCCTCAGCAATTATACCGCGATTATTCATGCCTGTTTTTGCAAGTAAACGCAGCTCATACGCTGCCTGCCTCTGGATTTCTACCGAACCAGTTGCTAGTTTCCCCACTAGAAACTCGGCCGTTATTTTGACAGCATCCACACCCGCTTTTGCAGCAGAAAGGTGATCGACAGCATTATCACACAGTTTTCCTTTGCTGTTCTTACTGTCCGAGTCTAAGAAAGATGATGCCTTATCTTCATCTGATGGGACATTGTTCTCCTGGCACCATTGATACATTAGACTCTTCAGTGCATAATTAGGTACGAGGGCCATGTGCAGTAGCCTCTGCCCGCTTTTTGGGCAGGTATAATGCCCCGAATTGATCCACTGGGCAATTGAATTTCGGTCATAAGTATGCCCAGATGCTATAATCACTGGGTCTCTCATCAAGTCTAGTGATATCGGGCAACGAAATTCATCAGGAATATTAGGAACAACAGATTGAGAAGACGAACAAGTATCATAATTCCTACCAATGGATGTATGGTGTTGTTTGGCTTTCTCACTTTCTTCGTCATCGAAAATGTTCGACTTCGAATATGAAACAAGGGATATGAGATTGTCTATGTTGGATCTGGCTATTAGTCCACCCGTTCCTGCCTGCTTCTGGGCTTCAACCTCTAGCTTTAAAATTTCTTCTTCATATTCGAATGGATTTCTCAAACCAAGACAGCTCAAAGTCTCTTTGACTTTTCCAAAGTCAACGAAACGATTGTTGTTGTTCTTCTTTTCATTGGCCATTATTTGCAGAAGCTCTTGTCTTCTTTGAAGTTCTCGAGGGTCAATGAATAAATCTACCCGCTTTGCCTGCTTGTGAAGCAGCTCAACTTGCTCTCTAGTGTCCGCCGTGATATTAAGTAAGCTTAGAGGTAGAATGTCGAGTGCCCTCCCCATCTCCTTCACCAGAACATGAAATTGATTTGAAACGAACTGAGTCTGTATAAGGCCCCACAGACAGCTGCCATCCTTGCATCCTAGGATCAAAAACTTCACCCTTCGAAACACAGAGAAAATCTCGGCGAGACAAAGGATTGCAGATGGTGGAAGTGGTCTATTTATTTCAAGAATCTCTTCAAACAAAGAAGAAAGAATCGTTATCCTTCGAATCATGGTCGAAGCGTTCCTAATCTGTACAGAAGGAAGCTTTTCCATGCAAGTAACTTCATTGCATATGTGGAGCAATGATTCTAGCAAAGACACAGCAGGCAAGAGGCCTGAGGGTGCCATTAGTGGAGAAAGATCTGCATCCATGGTATCTCCCTACTGTGGTGCTAGATTTCTGTTCATTGTTATCATCAACGTTAGTTTCTGTTTGTATTTAGCTTACCTTAGGGCAACCTCCCGAGAAATAATCTATTAAATTACTACGTAGTTTCGAAAGAAATATTAAATTAGTTGCACGAACTCTTGACGTTTTCTATTTGTACCCATGTTTAACATTTGAAACATTAATAATAGGAATAGGGGAGGGCTTCTGGGTTGCTGCCAGTTGGAGGACTGTCCGGCCTCGTTGGGTTAGTTTTATTCCCCGCCGAATTTATATTTTGACCTTGTCAAACTTGAAGGTTGGGTGTTCTGTTCTGTAGTTTATTGCATTTGTTTTATTAGGGAGGGATGAAATTATAATTACTTGGGACAATGGGACCTCAAGTATGGAATTTTTGACCTGCAACTTGGAATGTTTGCTACATTAAACCTTATATATTACAACACATTTGATCGGTGAGCTTGGAGCCCCGAGGTTGGAATGCTAAGAAAATAAATATCAGAAGATACGAATAATTTAAAAGATGGTATCGTATTACATCACTTTTTAACTTTTGTGATGAAATTTCACACTTTTTGCGACGATAAAAATAGTTAGAAATAGCAGTATTTTTGACATACATTTGATAATTTATTGTATAAAATAAACTTTGATGCTGGACATTTGATAATTGGGTTGTATTGCGTAAGGGTTAAGACTTGCAAGTCATATTTAATTTCTCTCTCTCTCTCTCTCTCTCTCTCTCTCTCTCTCTCTTTTCTCTTCCGTTGTAATTTTTTAAGAGCAGAACAAAACCTAATAAAACGTTACTCATTTTCTCTTAAATTTACATATATAAGAGAAGCACCCCATATGCGACTGGGCAACCTGCTGAAATCTGAATTGGAACTGGCTGTTTGACTTATGCGGAATAAGACGACAATTTTGAAGTCAGCTCAAATTTTCTTATTATTATTGTAGTTTCATTGTTTTTATTTTAGTCTTTTAGAGATCTACTAAAAAGGATATGTGAAGATATCGGAGAGTTTAAGAAAGAAAGTATAACGATTGAAAGATAAAATAATAATAATATGGGTTAAGATCGGAAGGTGATAAAACCCATATCTCATAGGCTGAATGGGTACACAATCAAGGGGCTCCGCTTAATTCATTGTGGATTTGAGTGATACCAGCCCAACTATTGGGGGCTAGACATGGGCCACAAATAGACTTTTTATGCGGTTTGATCCATGTCCAACCACCCTGACTTACAAAGCTCGATTCACCTAAAGGGGTTGGGTGGCCGTGGGGGGCCGGGGGAGGGGTAGGAAGATACTTAAAGGCAAAGTAAATCAGATCAGAAAAAGTTGGTAGTATATGCAAAAATGGAGTTACGCTACAGTCCCAGATACACTTTTTTTTTTATTTAGTGGGGGGGAAGGGAAGACGAGGACTGAAGGAGGGGGGGGCTCGACCACAGAAATGATATATGTTTTATGGATGAAAAAGACAAGTCGAGAAGAGGGGTTAGGGTAAGAGGACCTTTTCCACATGCATTGTTTTACATCAGTGTCTCTTTACTCCTGAAAACTAGTACAAGTACAACATGTTGAAAACCACGTTTCATGAACCAAACATAACTCCTTTCTTTTTCATATTACCTGCCTCACCCCTTTCCAGCAAACACATGTTCTCTCTCTCTTTTTAATGCCCCCCCTTTTTTTGTTTAATCTCTGACCCTTCGTGTGGCGAGTTCCAAAGTTAGTGACAACTGAACTTTGAAGACGTTTCTGCAAATTCACTTCTCTCTCTCTCTCTATCTATCTCTCTCTCTGTGTTCAGTGTTCATTCAATGAAACTTGTGATTAAATAAAGGACGTCGTTTCTCCACGGAATGCAGAATCCTCTATCTTTAATAAACCCTACCCTATGGATAAATGGAAAATGGTTAAAACATATGATGAAGCAGACCCATTTCATTCGGCCTGCCATGCCATCTCTCTCTCTCTCTCTCTCTCTCTCTCTCTCAAATGTGTTACATACATAGCTTTATCATCGAGACAAGAAGTGGCAAAGAAATAAATGGTAGTTAGTGCCTAGTGGGTGTTGTGGAAGCAACGCATAAGCACCCACCGCCAAAGTCAAGCTACAGTTACTAACACCACATCATTCTAACGCCACCCCTCCCCCTCCCCCTCCCCCTCCCCAGACAAAATTATCAAACACATGATCATATATATAATTAATTAAATACAGATCAAGCTATGGTACCCCCGCGTATGACACAGCATCCGTTGATCTAATTCCATCGGGAGGTTTGAGTTTGGTCTTGCAATGAATGGCGCGTGAGTGAATTAAAATCGGAGACTTCCATTTTTGAGAAAGTGTCTTTTGGGAAAACGATGGGCATTTAACAAGTGGGCTGATTCTTGGATGGACTATGGAGGACCATTATCTCATCTTTCTCCCTTTTTCCACTCTCTACCACAAATTGTTTGAAGTGACAATTTCCTTCCTTTTTTTTCCCGACCAGTGAAAAAATAAAAACAAAAACAAAAAAAAATAAAACTGAATTATGGCCTTTTCCCCTGATCTCTGTGTGTATATATATATATATATATATATGCCTTTTCTCTTAGCGCTAGCTTATATATGGTTGGCAATGGTAATAAAATGCGATGAAATTTGGAATCAAATGTTGTGTTTGAAAACGATGTACGAGAAAAAGTGTCTTGAGAATGCATGGGTGTTAGGTTGTGTTTGAATAGTGAGATATGATGTGAATAGTAATAAAAAAATAATGATAGAATATTAAATAATAAATAATAATAAATTATTCTCAAAATATACCTCACTATCCAAATTAGAACTTAAATGCGCCAAACTTGTGTCAAATGCGGGAGGGGTGGGTTCATGATGGTTGAAGCAGCTGCCACTAACGACTCACCCTCTAAAGTCACTTTATCAAATTTCCCTCATAATTTGAGTAAAATAGCACCTAAAACTTTTTTTTTTTTTTCCTTCTGATTTAACTTATCAAACGAACATGACGTCATCCTACTTTTATAAATCTTTAAATATTAAAAATACTTCTTTTTCATTTGCCCACTGTATAATGTATCCATCCACTTCGAAATTGAACTTTTTACAACTTGACCAAATTAATCATATATATATATATATATATATGTTTTCGTATTCTTTTGTTGGTCGATTTGTATCGGGCTCTAGCCTCTAGTTATGCCATGCCAACGTAGATAATATGCAAAATCTTAAAAAAAATTACATACTTATATATATATATATCTTAAGATTAAGAAACAAATAAACAAAATTACAGATTAAATTCTTATATAGAGACCGACACCTCGTACGTCTGTTGATCCTCTTCAATTCATTTTTTTTTTAAATAAATAAAAAAAAATCTTGTAAGAAACTTAAAATTGTGAACCGAAGAAAATATATATACAATCAATCACATGAGCATGCAATATTACAAAAAAAAAAAAAAAAATGTGATGTTTTCACTTTGCTACCACCAAAAAAAAAGGGAAAATAAATCATAGAAAAAGCACAAACACGCATGGCCTATTAGCTTTTTTTTCTCTTTGGCTCCACTATCTATTGTAGATTCCTAACTTGCACTTGTATTTTGCCATGTTGTGGATAAATCAAACTTTCTTGAGGAGTAGTACACTCTTTTTTTGTGAAATTTCTCCTTTATTCAGTCAAATGAAGCATCTCATCTTTCCTGATGAACTATCATGTCTACCACAGCTTACTCAATACATATTAGGCTGTCCCCATGTTCAATTATTTGAGCCCTTTCCACTCCCAAAGTTCAAATATTATTTTATTGCTCTTTTATCAACTTCACAGAAAATGGGCCATGTAGATGTAGGCCTGGTTTGGATGAACGCGCGACTTAGTTGCTGCTGTTAGCAACCGAGCTACTTTAATTAAAACATGAAAACACAGACAATTATGGTAAGCACGAGGCTATAAATACGAGTTAGTTGAGAGGAGAATTGGACATTGGGCACAAGAAGTAGATGTGGGGGAAAGCATGAAGGGTCACGAGCCCCGTTCATCTTCTTCTTGTGCAGCTTGCAAATTGTTGAAAAGAAGATGCACTCCCAAATGTATATTTGCACCCTACTTTTGCTCCGATGAGCCTTCCAAATTTGCCAATGTTCACAAGGTATTTGGAGCAAGCAATGTGAGCAAGATCCTCACCGAAGTGCCGGAGGAGCAACGCGAGGACACCGTGAATTCACTGGCGTATGAGGCCGAGGCAAGGCTTCGGGACCCGGTTTATGGTTGCATTGGTGCCATAACTTTGTTGCAAAGAAAGATGGTTGAGCTCCAGCATGACCTCGCCATTGCTAGAGCCTGTCTTGCTCGCTATGCTGCTTCTTCATCATCATCAGCCTCATCTTGTTCTTCTTCTCTTGTCTGGGATGATCACGTTATCATGCCTCCTTACCCTGATGTTCCTGCTTGCAATGACCCGAATTATAGTTTCAGCCAGAATTCCTCTGATTTGACCCAATATGGACCGGTCAATGATTTTAGCCACAGCCCTTATGTATTATGATCTTTGATCTCTCTCTCTCTCTCATGGAAATCTTGCCTTCACATATATGTTCTTAACGGGAAGATCAAGTAAATATCCTATGCCAATTAAAGAAACTCCGAGCATATGGAAGCAGAAATTGATACAAATCTTGATTAGCCAGAGTGATCTCGTGCAATTCAGCTGCTGCAAAGCATTGCTTGATTTTCTTTGAAATGGATTAGTATCTGTACTAACTTTGTTACCTTTTCGATCCTTTATAAACAAGGCAATCTGAATCACAATCCAAATCATCCGATCCGCCGACCAGAGTGCAATTAATGGAACGCAGAGTAGCTTGAGCAATCTCAACTACCGGTCCGCGAGCAATATATCCCAAAGAACAAATTCAATAAAAGTCAAGAATATTTTAGCCTTGCACGGTTGCACTCGCACGCAGCAAAAAGTAGGAATCTGTGAGAGTCGGTGCCCACTGTTTCCATGCAACAGAGAGCAGTGTTATGATTTCACTAACCCCACAACGTGCCATTGGCATTATTCGTTGCAATGCGAATCCAAAGTGACTCTGTACACTACATGCATCTCAAATATGGTAATGGTTACAAAAGTTAGAAAAACGTAATAGAAATCGATTCCTCTCCTTTACATCAACGAGAAAAAAGAAAAACAAAAATGATAACCCTGTTTCCATCTTCAGGCATGAAAGTGAATACAGGATACATCATCAAAAAAAATATTTTAACAAGCTCAGAATCGTTCTCAACATCTGATTGGTAATCGATTGTTCACCCGTTCATAGTTCACCAAATTACAGCTTTCTTGGTTTCTATTTCAACATCCCTCCTGTTGGTTCATAAAATCTATCGAAACTCATTTTGGATTTTCCGTTGTTTTTTTTTTTTTAGAGATTTTAAATATATAATTATCCTAGAACTTCAAGGAAACAAAAGGCCAAATGAGTAGTGACTCGTAAGGTATTGTCTTGTTCATCCTTTTACTCAATAATGTGCAAAAGTCCGACAACATAATTTTAAGACCCGTGCAAGTTGAAGCGACATCAATTTCCTTCATGTGAGAAACAAGCATCACAAACTAGTCAGTTCACCATAAAAAACTTTCAGATCCATGAATAAAACCAGGTCATAAACATGCAGGGATTACAAAATACATCATAAGCACAAAAAATTTAAGACAACACTACAACTCATGTACAATGATCACAGCGATGACAACAATGCCACACCGTCTTCATGTGCTTTGAAGTTGAAACTGCAAGTGATATGACGACGCAGTGATATGACAACGCATACTGTAAACAGAAGAGTTCAAAAGTGGATTTCAAAAGAAATCACCGAGCTGCAGTTCCCTGTGCAAAGTGAAAAAGCACTCCTGCAATCTCAGTTTATAGCTTCTTCCCTGTTAAAAGGCATGCAAATTAACAAAAGAACCTGGTTAGACTCATAGGGAGACAATCCCAATTTTACAAGCCTCGTGCACTTCGAAAGACATTAAAGGCATGGCCTTAAGCTGCACATGCAAATTTAAACAATTAGAGCCAAATAACATGCAGTAAATTGTAATTAATTGGAGTTCCCTGTTCTTACATATCAATCAACTGTCTAAAATTGTGCTTATATATATATATATATTAATAATATAAAGAGCACCCAGCATAACAAATTTCTAAATCATGGAACCACAAACAGTACAAATATAAAGCATACATCCATCCATCCATCTTCACACCCCTATGTGCTTATGGCTTCTAATTACTAGAGCAGCTATCCAGGTCAATGGGCTTAACTGCCAACCTGAGCCCTGGCATACCACCTGCAACTAACAATATAACCCTAACAAGGACAACATTAGATTTGGTTGCGCAGTCCAGCCTGATCAAATTTGAGCAGCTTAACTATATTCAAGGCCAAGTGCGAATCTTAGTACTAGACTTTAATAAGGATAATGCCGTCATACTCAAAATAAACTCAGTAATCATTTTTGAAAAACCTATTAAAAAAAAAAAATCAGTCAATCACACACGTCACAAACTAATGGATGGAAATATCAAAAACAGATGATCCATCACTGTAAAGTGGAGACGTTCTAGAATAACATAACATAAAAACAACAGTCTATTCATGATAACTTTGCATGATTCCACAATGGAGATTAAACTAATTGGCCCAGAAGTTACTGGTCATGAGAACAACAGCCCCTCCCGACTCTTGAGAGATGAATGAAATCAAACCCATAAATCCAACTTCTGCATATTTACCCCTTTCTTGATGATGCAAACCCATAAATTTAAGAAAAAAGGAACTCATCAAACAAGAAAAATTAAAAGGAAAATCCTTTGATCTTGTTAAAAAAATAGTAAGTATCTTTTTGCAAATGAGCATCCACCTGATATGGAACATTAGCGGACAGTAGCTTGCTCCCAAAAACGCTGATGCAGAACAAGCAAGAAAATGCTTGTCATGGCCTGAGAGCTTCTTACGATCAATGGTACAAAACCATTCAACCATCTTAACGAAATTAAGTCGTGCAACCTAAACTACTTATAGCTTTTGAGCATAATAACATTAAATCAATGAGATTAACAATTTAACACCACCATACTCTGAAATTAGTACAGGGACAATCGAAAGCCGTTCCTGCTCATACTATCCTTTTTAATTACTTCGCTTCATAATTCCCACTAACAAAACCAAAAAATGGCTAAAAACAATATCATATAAGAAAATTGGCATTTCAAATTCCAATATCCCTACGAAATACGATCAGAATATAAAATTACCCACAATATGTGAACTTGCGATGACCTGTTCCAATTTGAACTGCGGATTTCCATATTACAATTTGCCCACAAAAATATAATCAAAATACAATCAATTCAACTAATTATTTTCCAAATTAAACACCAAGAAAATTTGAATCATCAAACAATAAAGATAGAAAATTTAGATCTTTGAGAATGTCACCTGAACCCTGCGCGTACTTAGGGCGCTTCATTTTTTCAATCTCCAACTGGGCATCCATGAACATATTCATCCTCTGAAACTCAAGGTCCTTAGTAAACTCCATCCTCTGCCTCTCCAGCTCCATCATCTGCTTGTGCTTCGAGCTCTCAATCCTCTCGTAGATCTCCCCAAACTTCAATATAGCTCTCGCCAATTCCCTGCACGCCGCCCCATCGGATAAGTCTACGCTCTCCATCCGATGCTTCCTCGCCACTCTTCCATCAAACCCTACATCATCTTCGTCGTCTTCATCCTCGTGGTCGTCATCATCACCATCGCCAAGCGAACTGTCCGAGGACACAACACCAGAGAAAACCACGGGGCTAGGGTTAGGGTTGGGTTTAGGTTTGGAGGACTTGGCTGTGAAACCAACGGTGGTGGGCTTCTTGGTGACGGCGTTAGTGCCTATAAGCGACTCGAGGCGGTAAAAGAAGGGCCATTTGGACGGAGAGGGTTTAGCTTTCTCCAGCTTGTACTTCTTCTTCAATGTGTCGATCCGGTTCTTGCACTGGATGTCCGTCTTGCGGGGCTTTAAGCCGTTTTGACGCCCGTTGACAGAGTCGGCGACTTCCTTCCAGTCCTTCTGACGGAGATTACCGCGGTTGAGCTGGACATAACGGTCTCCCCAGGCCTCGATTAGTGTCTCGGTAGCGCCTTCGCTCCAACAGTCCTCCCGTCCGCCACCGCCGCCAGAACCGATGTGGGTTCGGATAGTGGGGGGATGCGGACTCGGGCGGTCCATATATGTGGTCGGGCCGGCGTGGAAACAGGATTAAAGAAGGTCGTGGACTCGGTGCTAAGTACGCCGGAGGTATTGGTGGGTTGGGAGGGAATGGAAGGATGTGAAGCTTCGGATTTGGAGGCAAAGTGAAATTGGCCGTGCATTGTGACCGGCGCTGACGTCAGCTCCCGTATTGCAGTTGGACGGAACGACTTTATTATATATGCGAAAATAGTTTTTTTTTTTTTTTCTCCTCTGTTTTGCACATGTACCACCAAAAAGACCCCACTCCAAAAGTTTCTTTCTTCCGACACTCAAATAAATTTCAGATTCGTGGCCGGCACGGACGCCGGATGGATGGGTGTGAATCATGACCAATCTGTCGTTCATATAGTAATTTGAACATTGTCCAAAATCCATAAGGGAAGACAAAAAGTATGTAAATATTTGAGTTCACCAGTCGATATCTATATATCTTCAAAATCAGTATTAAAATTGTAGCCAGTCCTCAGCTATATGTACAGTGGTGTAGGCAAAAGTACTGTAAAATCAAAATCTGCCTAATGTCGATCAAAATCAGCCTGCATTGAAGTAGACATATCTTTGATTTTTGGCTCTTAAGAACAGTGACTCAGTAAATATGTAATGATACAGTGGTTGGGCATTCTTTTTTCTTAATATTATTTTTTTTATACACCCCGAAAGTTCAAATTTTTCTCAAGACTTTTCTTCCTCCCATTCAATACTTAGAACTTCATATATTTTCTCTTTTGTTTCTCTCTCCATCCTTTCCACCATTCTCACGGTTGGGTGTCCATCTCTTTGCATCCTAGCCATCGTCTCAACCAAAAAACCAATTCTTCCATCGATTTCTCCTCACGCAAAGCCACCTCCTCCGTCGCTGGTATCCCTCTGCACATCCTCAGAAACAGTTGGAAAATGTTGCATCCCGAACCATCGCCTACCTCAAATCTCTACAGATATTGACGTTGGAACATTTGTTGTTAAGGCCGCATGATACATTAACTGTACTAATGATTTGTTAGCAACCTATGCTATTGGTTTGGGAGCATTTGTGTTATGTATACCAGCAGCTGGCTTGGTTTGTTATGGTTGCATGCTACATTTAAGCTAACCGGGAATGAATTTGGTTTGTGATTTTACTTTCAGTTAAATTGAATCCTTTGCTTTCCTTTGTTTCTCCGCCAGAGATCACCCTCCTTTTTGTTCCTTCCTTTCTTTCTCCTCGACAGAGAGCATGTGATAGATTCCTTTCTTTCTGCAAGCAGTTCCATTGCTTCCTGCAATAGTGTTTGAAAGTTTCTTCCCGCAATTGATGGAAATTCTTGGACTTTCTGTAAAAAATTTGTCAGGGAGAGATTTGACTGAGGCTCCAAGAAAATTGCTTCCAAATACATTTCTGCAAGTGAGACATGCTACAGCATGATTCAGAGCTATTTGAATTTATTAAATAAGACCTTTTGTTCTACCTTGGCGACTGGTCCTCAAGATGCAGATATTTATTTTGGAGGTGAATATATCAAATTTTACATCTACACATGTTTTATTATTATTTTTGTTAAATTATGGTGGGGATACTAAAATTTTTCTTTGTTTCCTTTTTTTTTTTTTCCTCTTAAAGAAGAAAATTAGATTCTAATTTACTAATTTTTTTTTTCCATCTGTTTTTCTTTGTTTCCTTTCGTTCACCTTCTTTTGGACGATGGGCTTCTCAGTAGTGCAGGAAGAGTGTACCATTTCGTGGTAGCACAGTTCGTTATAGATAAATAGATGGACAAGTCAATATGAGATCAAATTTCAAATAGAATATGCAAAAGGTAAAAAAATAGTATATTGATAGACAATTCTGTTTCAGCATTGGCTTTCTTTATACATTTCTTCGGCACAAAATGGTTCTAATCATCATCTTTTGTAAAATCAATCCACGGCCTCAGACGTCAGACGGCTCGAAATTATGTATCTTCTTTATCTTTAACATTGAGACGGTAAAAGTCCCTCAGTTTATCGCCCATCTTCAAGCCCCTTTTGTTCATTTCCTCCAGTATCAACTTCGCTTCATCGAACCTACTCGACTCTATGAGCTTGTTAGCCAAACACCCGAACATGTGGTCGTCCAGCCACGTGTCCTTCCCAGCAAAACACCTCGCATACTCTATCGCTTGCTCGTAATAGCCCATCCGCAACAGCGCATTTATAACGTACATGTGCGTCGACAATAGCATCGGTACTCCGTCGTCAACCATCCTCCGCAGCAACGCCAGAGCACCTTCCACCTTCCCCACCTTACACGCGCCTAACAATAGCGCGTCGTACGTACGCGTATCCGCTCTCAACCCCTCCCCCACCATTTTTGTTAGCACTTCGGCCGCCGCAGTCAAATCTCCGGAGAAACAGTACGCCATCAGAAAGTAATTATAGCTCGTCAGATCCGGCGGGATCTGATACTTTCTCATCAGGCTCATCACGCCCCATGCGGCCTCCATTTCTTTTTTCCTCGTGAGCACGTTCAGGATGGGGTGAAAACTAGACGCATTTAAACCGTATTCCCCGCGCGCCATCGTGTCGACCAGGCGCAGGGACTCTTCGACTCGACCCAATTTGCATAGTCGCAAGATGAGCGAATTGTGCGCACTTTGCCGGGGTAACCCTTTGTCGAGGCGAGCCAGGGTCTGAGAAAGGTCGTCGAGTATGGACAGGGAGGCGTCGTTATTGGAGATGAACTTGAACGTTTTGGAGGTGTTGAAGCAACCGTCCCTTATGCGCTTGTTGAGGAGGTGGCGGAGCTCTTCGAAGTCTCTGGAACGGCCTGCGGCGAGGACCAGTTCGTCATAGTAGGCAGAGGTCGGCTCAAGGGGGAATGAGTTAGCATTAGGGTTTTGAGTAGTAAAAGACCGGGTGCCGAGGAGAATGATAGAAAGGAGATTATGAGGTTTGTGTGGAAGCTTATGGAAAAGCGACATTAATCCTTAGGGTTTACAGCGGGTTGGGAGTCTTGGGACGGAGAATACAAGAGTGAAAGGACAAAGGAGGGTTTAAGCAAGGAAGAAATAGCTTCTTTCTGCGGATTGGGCTGTTTTGGATCAAGCCCATTAGGCATGGCATATGCTGCACATTGTCGAAAAATTCTTATAGAAAGGATCTCAACAACTTGTACTAAAAGGGCTGGCCAGTGCAAAACGAGCCCATTGCTTTTTTCATCGGCTATATATATGTATACATGTCAGGAGGGCCAACTCAAATTTGAGAGAGAATTTCGTAGAGCCAGCTAGCATCATGGAAATAGACTTCCAAGGAGCCACACGCTTAATGAAAATCATGGAAATAGACTTCGCAATGTGAATGGGCCTCGGTTTCTTTCATGATAGAGAGAGCCGCTTTTGAAAGTGAAACTCAGACCCAAGTTGTAAAAGAAATACGACAGCATGGACATAAATAACCCTGAAAGAAAAATTTTGGGAAATCAGGAGGCCCCACTACTTTGAACTGGGGTTGTAGCGGAAACAGATGAACCTCAAAACCAAGGGCGTGGGGAATCATGGATATGATAGATACTCAATCGGGACGGTATGGCTATGGCCCATACACCCACCCGTTTTCGGTGAAGTTAAAAGAGTAAATGTTGAACTCTATCATGACCATATATATATATAAATAGATATATGATAAAAGCCACTTTTTGATCAGTCTTATAAATGTATGTACACAAACATGGTACTGTGCCCCTTTACCCTTATCCTCAAAGTTGGTCAGAACTAATATTCCGTGTCACAAATTACGTCCTCATAAGATACTCAAAATCTGAGTCCTTGTAAATACATATATCCTGTCTGAGATTTTTTTTTTTTTATATATTTTTTTTTTTTTGCTTTTTGTGAAAAGACGTGATGGGTTCCTTCACAATGGCTGCTTGTCTAAAAAATAAAAGAGATCTATAAAAGGAGGGGAGGATCAAGGGAGATAACAAAAGATTGCACATCTTCCAACTTGCTTTTTTCTCCTCCACCAACTTGTTCGGTTCCCTAACTTCCGTGTTAGGTTCTCTCACCACCGTTTGTCGGTGCTCCAAGGATGACAAAGTCCCCCACCCCCACAACTCTCTCTCCCTCTACTATCATGCGCCTCTAGTCTTAGGCACCGTTTTTACTCCACTCGTCTTGTACGTGCCCCGCTGTTTTATTTCCTTATTGCTCATAACCTTGTCGGCTCTTTATCTTCTTCTTCTTTTTATATCTTTCTTTATAGTTTTTTTTCTATGTATTTTGACACTGTTGGATGTGATTCTCAATCACAGTATCACAATTTCTGTTTTTTTCAGTACAAAAAAAAAAAAAATAGGGAAAAAAAGATAAGGAGCCCACGAACTTTTGAGCAATAGAAAAGAACTGCATAAAAATTTATCTTTTATGATGGTTCTTTACTCATCTAATTGACATGAAAAGAATATCATTCAAAACAAAACTTTTTATTCCGTTGTCAATTTTTTTTTTTTAAATATTTTTACGGCCTGTATTTCATTGTAACCGGCCGGTTTTGATAGAGATTCAAACCCCTTTGAGTTTCTATATTAATTTAATGAGAAATTGATCATTAAAGAGGGGAAAAAACTTCCAACCATCGATCTAGATCATCAAGTCCATCGGTATAAAGCAGATCCTAAGAATAAATTCAAGCATATTCCACACAAAAAATGAAGTCCCATCATTAAATACTATATGGCCCGAATCATACGATTTCACGAACCCTTTTTGTGAAAGAGGAAACGATCCATATCTGCATGAGGAATAAAGGGCAACTCGATGCTTGACGGTGCCATCCTTTAGGTTAGCATTTCAAACTCCCTCCGCATTAAAAAACCCTGTGCCTGCCAAATTAATATATAAATTAAGATACGATTTTATAATATGACCTTCACAACAATACGATCCTCGAAAAACGACAAAAGTAACATGAAGTCATACATCCTTGGAACATACTTAAATCATTTAGTAGCAAAATCCAAAACCATATATACCTACGGTATTCTAAGCGTTGTGGCTTCTTTAAATCGATTTTTTTTTTAGAAAAATATTTTAGTCACAAAGAAATTATACAAAAGAAAATTCACAAA
The DNA here is from genome assembly GCF_001411555.2 of Juglans regia. Classification (NCBI taxonomy): domain Eukaryota; kingdom Viridiplantae; phylum Streptophyta; class Magnoliopsida; order Fagales; family Juglandaceae; genus Juglans; species Juglans regia. The sequence goes on along the minus strand of NC_049912.1, from coordinate 31,007,410 downwards.
TTAAGGTGGGTTGATATAATATGTCAAATTGTAAAATTATTTTTAATGTAAAGTAAGTCTAACAGATCACGAGAATGCACGTCAATTTGTATGTTTATTTTTATATAACTTTTTTGTGTCTGTAACAATTATCTTTTTTTACCCCATATATAATAACGAAAGAAATTAAACATATTTAATATAGTCCGTCGACTTGCAAGCAAATGCATGCATGCATTCGATTAATTAGAATTAAAGGAGAAACTGGGGAAAAAATAATAATAAATTAATAGAAGGGTTTGGAAGTGACAGTACTGATCAACATAATTAACGAGATATAATAAATTTATACCAAGTCAACATGTCTGGATGGTATTCTTATATACGTCACCTCAATTAAACAAAAGAGTATTTATCTATGGACTAGAAAGGTATCCGTTTAAAATAATTAGTAGCCAGTATCTTTGGATTTGCTTTATATCGAATGGTATGCATGCATATTCTTGTAGTCTCGTTGATGAACAGGGAATAAAACCATAGCTAATTCAAAATGACATTCTTGCCCTTACGTTAGAGAAACTAATAAAAGTGGGGGTAAAAAAAAAAACCAGAAAAAATAAATTGTTAATTGTAGTCTAATTCTTGAAACCAATGGACAGTTTGTAAGCGCTAGCTTTAGATCGAATGCCGAATCTCAGAATTAAGTGCAATCCACGTATGAGGCAAAGCTAATAAAGCTTTTAATTTTGTGGTGGGGATGCTTTAATGCGACCTAATTAGTCACCGTTAAATTGATACAAAATGGCCGGGCGGGCGGGTCCACCGTCGGTCCGGACATGAAACTGGCACTCTCTAGCTAGCTATCTATATGGTTGATGCCTGCCCTTCTTCAATATGAAGTATAATATAAGGCCGATATATATGGATATGCATGATATTCGATGATGATATATATATATGTAAGACTTGACATGAGTGAGTCCCAATTATATACTCTGAGCTCTGTATCATGCCTTGATACTCATATATAATTAAGGAAATCGTGTAGACGTGTATTGAACTTTAAGGATGGACGGAGGTTGGGCCAAAAGATATATTGTGAATACGACAAATTAAGAAACTACTGCATGCCACGCCATTTAGCTTGCAAAACACAGTTTATCAAAAGATTAAAAGAAATCCATTTGATCAAGATCAGCCCCATTTTTTTTTCTAATTTAAATAGTTCCAATTATTATAGGAAACTATTTATTAGGTAGGCTAGGCAGATATGGGTCGTCCACCCTTAAACAAGGCCTGGAACTTTGATGATCAGGCACCCGGTTAAGTACAGCCTAATCATCACACGGTATCATCCATATATACACCAAGCTCGTGTGTATGTTACTAAAATTGGTTCCAAAGAAAATAAACCAAAATAAAAATCAAGAAATTGCATAAAATAATCCAGAATTAATTGCCTCCGAGTCACTAACCCCTCACCAAAATGCTTGTTCTCATCACCAGTGTTTCATTTATCACTCTTTTTGCAAAAGATACCACGGCCATGAACAGATCATCATGAAGTAGACAGGCATCAGCGAGCACGTCCATGAACTTCTTAAAAAAATATTACGCACGAAGAGCACCACGCAAATTGGAAGTTAAAGATAGACACTTGTTAGAGAGATTGAGAGAGAGAGAAATTTTAGAGAGAGAAAGTGATGTCTATCACTCCCCAGAACAGACAGAAAGCATTGCCAAGCTGTTAATATTTTGTTTTGATATTCATTGTTTCCATAAAGCAATGCTCGGAGAATCTTGGCTCAAATCTTTCACATTTAGACAAAGAAAAGATAAACATGGGGTCTTCCGTCTTTCACAATTATATTTGGTTGATTGTGCGACTTCCCCTTTTTTTATTGTCCTGTACATGTTTGCTTGGGAAGAAAATGCTTGCCTTAATAAGAGACCCCAAATCCATCCACGCACACACACACGTACACAAATATTAGCTCACTTCGGAGAAGGCTCGAAACAAACCCGCAGAGTTTCAGCATCAAACTTATAAACCACCAAATGGGAAGCAGCTCTGTGCATGTCAAAGAGGCCGCCATCGTTACCCCGTGTGAGCCAACTCCAGCTTGTGTCCTAACGCTCTCATCTATTGATTCCCAGCTCTTCCTTCGCTTCACCATCGAGTATCTATTGGTCTACAGGGCTGGCCCTGGTTTGGACCATGTTGTGACCACGGCTCGTCTTAAGGCTGCGCTAGCAAAAGCCTTGGTGCCATACTATCCTTTAGCCGGAAGAGTCAGGGCTAAGCGCGATGGTTCGAGCCTCGAGGTGGTGTGCCGAGCCCAGGGTGCGTTATTCATTGAGGCCATCTCTGATAGTCACACAATTATCGACTTTGAAAGAGCTCCTAAGTATGTCAACCAGCAGAGGAAGCTATTGTCCCTCCATGTAGCGGATGTTCTCAAAGGGGCTCCACCTCTTGTTGTCCAGCTGACGTGGCTGAGGGACGGAGCAGCGGCGTTGGGTGTTGGAATCAACCATTGTCTCTGCGATGGAATTGGAAGTGCCGAGTTTCTCAACTCGCTCGCTGAGTTGGCTTCTGGGAAACGCGGACTTGCCGAACTAAAACCTATGCCTGTCTGGGAACGCCACCTTCTCGACCCACTACTCGTAAGGCCTCCATGCGATAACTCGATGACTCACCACGAGTTCAACCGTGCCCCTGACCTCTGTGGGTTCCTGACTCGCTTCTCCAACGAAAGGCTTGCACCCACTTCAATCACTTTCAATAAAAGGTCTCTCAACGAGCTCAAGAATCTCGCTATAACTTCCTCGAGTCGACCCATGGAGTCATCCTACACTTCATTCGAGGTTCTTTCAGCGCACGTCTGGAGGAGCTGGGCGAGAGCACTGAACTTACCTTCAAACCAAATTTTGAAGATCCTGTTCAGCGTCAACTTTCGTGATAGAGTCAAGCCGAGTCTACCCAGTGGATACTACGGCAACGCGTTTGTGCTAGGTTGTGCGCAAACCAGCGTTAAAGATCTGGTTGAAAAGGGTTTAGGCTACGCCTCAGCGTTGGTTAAAAACGCCAAAGATCGAGTGGACACCGAGTACGTAAGAAGTGTGGCGGAATCGGTGACTGAGTCTATGGCAAGTCCTGACTCGGTAGGCGTACTCATTGTGTCACAATGGTCAAGGCTAGGGTTAGACAAGGTTGACTTTGGGATGGGAAGGCCAAATCACGTAGGACCCATTTGCTGTGATAGGTATTGCCTGATTTTGCCTGTCGTTGATCAGAGGGACCTTGTGAAGGTGATGGTAGCAGTCCCCACGAGTGCCGTCGACAAGTACATTGATTTGGTCAGGAGTCCATACTCGTGAGGACTACTGGATTGTTATTTTATGCATTGACTTTTGGGATTACTTTGACTAATAAATAAATAAATAAATAACTGATTCCCAAGTCTGGTCGACTCTTTGAAGTACCAGTTCCATTGCATTGCATACATGTAATTTTTTCCATATTTTTTTTATCTCGAGAAGATAATGTTAGATGAGTAGTGTGTGCTACGGGCTGCCTGGGAAGTGGGAACAACACTGATCTGGGTAATCATGGCCCATATATGCCTAAGGTCCTGAATATATGTACAATATACTTGCAAGACAGGGGGACAGTTTTTTTTTTTTGTTGGGGCCCATCGGCAGAGCCCATATCGAGCTGAATAAATCCACACATTATTTATTATGTGCTGATCTATTTTACGGCCCATTACTATTGGATCGAACCACAAAGATCTATAGTTCTGAGCCAGTACGCATTCATTGAATCACAAGCCATCATATCTTTATACATGGAACAACGAAGCACGTTATCTTTTTTTTTTAACTCTTTCTATTACCAGACACTGATAAAAGTAAGAAAAATCCAAACTAATTACAGCTAGCCAAGGCTAGATAAGTGCAAGTATCAAAGAAAATAAAACTATATTAATAGAAATGGCATGCCAGGCATGGTGAACTTGTTGTACTCTGACTTGATGTGATCATTAAAACAGGGCCAGGCCTCTCTCTCTTTTTGGTTAATTCAATGTGCTAGCTATAGATATGGAAATCATGTGCTATATATATGTGGTCGGGTCACAGCAAGCTTGCTGTGCCCACAATGTATATGAATGACCATCTGTTTTAGTTTTTTCTTTCTTTGGGCGACACAATTAAGTACTTAATTATGGATCTTTTTCTTCCTCGATCGTTATTTTGAGTTGGTTTTTACCTTTTATATGCATGACAGAATCACAGATCGATCTTGGTTCGTGATTCATAGCAATTACCTAATGGCTGATCATGATCATATGATATATATATATCTTAATTAGCATATATTAATGTTTTGATAATATTGCTGATTCAGGATCGTGATTAATCCTAAATTACAATTGTTCAATGATTTGGACATAGGGGATCAATTAATTAACAAACTAATTAACTGGAACAGCTAGCTCCGCCTCCAACCTTACAATCCCTACCAATATTAATTGCGTGTAATATTATAAAAGAGAAATGATAGTTATAATCATGAATATGCAAGTATCGCATAATTATTTTTAAAAAAATGAATAAATATGGGATCAATATGAAAAGAAAATTAATTTTTTAATAATAGACCATACTTTTTTTTAAAACGACTGTATAACGCTTGCGCACTCTACGACTGTATGTAGCATTACTCATTATAAAATGGATGACAAATAAAAACAACAAAAACTCACCTAATACTGCATGAGGGAGCATCGATGCATGTATCAAAAATTCTCTCCAATTTCTTTTTTTTTTAATACAAAGAATTAAGATTTCATATGCAAGTTTTAAATTTAAAGAATCAAATCATATATCATCCGATCAGTTCTTGGTAAAGAGTAAATCTATTTATCATCTATTTTTTTATTATTTTTTTATTATTTCATGATGTAATATTAAATAATAAATTTATAATTAAAATATAATAAATAATTTTTAATCATCTAATATCATATAAAAAGATAGTAAGAGAATGATTGTGACGATAACATTACTCCTTAGCAAATTCGCTCCAACCTGTACTTAATGCCTGGCTACCTTTGTGAGTTCCAAGGCACTGGTTGACTGGCTAGCTGGCCACCACACGCACGCCCAGTATATGATAACTTCAAATGATTTTAGAATAATGCTATCGCCTGAAGATATCTGCTCTAATTGACCGCTTGGCGTGCCCATGCCACGTTGTCACGTTTAGACAAAAAATAAAAGAAAACACAATTCTTGTGTTCAACTTAGTTCTGCAAGTGTATCTGAACCCTACATCACGCAGCCAGCTACTCCCCTACCTCACGGCACCGACCACCATTATCGGCTGTATCTCCGACGAGTTTTTCATCCTCAATATTTTCAAACCACCATTTTTGACTCCACACAATATTTCATCCTCACCACGATTTGAGGCAATTTGAAGCCTCCATATCGCTCCGTCCCACCCTCAAGAGTCACTCCCCGCCGGAAGCAAAAGTTAAAAGTTATAGGGGCTTTTGAAAAAAAAAAATCTTCATCTCTAGTAGGTAGCCGTGACCATGTCTCTATGTATTGAGCTTGGCTGGACTCACCGACAGTTTCTAGGTAGTTATCTCTGTGTATTGGACTTCTATTACCTGGACTCACCGACTTCATATTTGTTGCTTTAGTGACATATTTTTAGTCATACAAATTGCCAATACATAATATTTTTTCTTATTTTTGCTTTAGTGACATATGTATTGAGCTTATGTTTGCAGTTATTAAATTTCTTATTCATTTGTTGTTACTAAGTTGATGTGTATTGGGTGGATAATGGTATGTTTGCTTGGATTTTGGGTTTTTAATGCTCTGTTCTTGCTTTTATTTTGGGCTTATGGTGATCTTGGTGATGCTGCTACCATATTAAAACTTTTTCTTTGTTTATTTTTATTTTAGGGTTTAAATCTCTATAGTTTCTTTGTACACTAACTTGTTTGATTGTATCTTTTAAGTGAACCACTTTGAAAGGGATGGGGACGATGTCTGAAGAGATTGTTAGGGCCTGCTAGCTTTGAAGCACGAACCTGCCATTTCTTGATAATTGTTATGGCCTGCTATTTGCATTGCAAACTGTCACTATTGAGTGCACTTATAAAAGACTTTATTCCTACTTCATGTTCTTTTCTCTTTTATATTTCTATAATAAAAGTTTGAACTAAAAGGCTAGCATTATTCAATTGATTTTAGTTGGGTGGATAGTGCTCCGTTTTTGCTTGGATTTTGGGCTTATGTTTGCAATGATAAACACTTTCTTATCCATTTGTTGTTACTGAGTTAATGTGTATTGAGCTTCTATGGAGCATAAAAAAATTTCTATTCACTTAGAATTGGTGATGGTATTGAGCTTCTATCACATAATGAACTCACCACATTCTATTTTTACTATTCGAAGAGATTCCAAAGTTGGTTGAAGATAGAATAACTTGGTGCAATTTGTATGACTAGTGAATTGATTTTAATTGGGTTGGATAGTGCTATGTTTTTCCTGGGATTTTGAGTGGATAGTACTCTGTTTTTGCTTGGATTTTGGACTTATGTTTTTAGTATTTTAATTTCTTATCCATTTGTTGTTCTTTTCTTTTGTATATGTACAAAACCCATAAAATGCTCCTATCTTTGTCCTTGGTATCTTGGCTATAGAAGTAATAAAGTCAAGTTTGAACACATGCGCTAGATTATTTTTCTATTCCCTCAACTGTTCCTCCACCTCCATTACAAGCGCAACCTTTGCAATTGCATCTCTTAAACCAAGATGATGATCTACACCAGCCTAGATGTTGGTAGCCATGATTACATTGTTGTATTTATGATGTACCACCAGCCTTGTTAGTTGTTTCTTGAAAAAACTTATATATTTTAACTATAACTTTGGTCACATGTGTCAAAATCGCGCACATGATCCCAATACGGAAAGCTCCTTTTGGCTCGCATCTCGTGATCACCATGCTTCGCCTGATGGGCTCATTTTTTACTCCAAAATCAGGCATTTTTACCTCCGAAGTGTCAATTTTAGTTAATTCTTTCATTTTTTTATTAATTCCCTTTTGTGGTGATGTTTATCTTTAATAACGATTTAATTCTAGATTCTTAAACTAGATCTTAGTCATAATTATCTTATTCCGTATTCTTTTGTTTGGCATTAATTACATATTTGCCATTTTCCGTTAGCTACTTAAGCCAGGTTTGTGGGCTTCAGAAGGGATTATCTTTTTTATAGTAAAACCTTAATTTTTGATTTTATCATTACTTGCGAATTTTCTCAATCTCAATCTCTAGCTTCCGTTATTTAACTAGCATTCAGAATAATTTTCTATTCTTATCTGGCATAAAAAATTTAAACGTCACATCACAAATGTTCGAACATGTGTACACTCGAACCTAAAAGTCAAAGTCAAACGTGCGAATGAAAAGTATCGAACGTTAAGTATTTATCGTTTGAATGTTAATCGGTCGGATAAACGTTCGAACGTTATTTGATACGTTTGAATATATTTTCTGCAACGGAACTCGACTGTCACAAAATCTCTTCACATTCAAACGTTACATCTCATGGCAAATTTCCAACATTCAAGAAAAAAAAATTTAGTGATGGTTGTACAATAAACCATCACAAAATACTTTATGTGATGCCTTTGTCACCAAAAAGTTTTTGTGACGGTATTTTTATTTTTTGTAATAATTTTGCCTATCATAATAAATGAAATATGTTGTAGTTTCAGTTATATATGTATCCTTTCGTAGATTTTTCTTAGGGTGGTGATGAGCATATTACATATGCCTTTCAGAACCACTATCCAATGATGCATTGCATATCATGAAAAGCTAATTTCCACACCATTTGCATGCTCAGTAATTTTATTGGGTCTAATTAAGTTGTGATCTTTCTAAGGGATTTTGTTTGGTAATTAATTTCCAAAGTTTATTGTGTTTGGTTGTATAACACGGCAAGCAATTGCGAATTAAATTGAGCTAGCTAGGGTTTTTATTTTATTTGCGAAATTATTAATTCACTGTATACATCAATACTAGGTATTTGAGTCTTGACCGACCCCCCCCCCCCCCAAGCCATAAATCACAATTTCCCCCTTTCCCCTAATTTCTTCTGTGCTCCCCCCTCCCATCTGAAATTCGAATCAGCTGCTCCCCCTTCATTCTTTCCCTCCCTGTGCTTCGTCCTAGCTCATGTATAATGAAGAGGGACTGATGTCTAGTACTACTCTTGATTGAAGGGGTTGGTAAGATCAAGATCATTACTAGGTGCTAGGCCGGCCACTCAAAAGAAATAATGGCCAAAAGGTTGTTGATCTTACGTGGGATTTGCATGCAAGCGCAGAATCAGCCACGTTTTTAAGCTAACACAACAAAGCAAGGAGTACTGCAAGACCAGGGTTCTTTGCCTAATTTACTTCACAGGTAACAGGTTAACTGAAAGTCGAAGATTTCAATTTTGTCGGGAAAATGGCATTAGAGGCATATTATTTGCAGTAGTTTTTTTTTTTTTTAATTTTCCTTTCGTTTTATCTTTTTGGTAACTCTCTATTGATGTATATTTAAAATTCCTTAAAATTATTGGTAATTCTGCATAATTGATGAATTTACACAATTGATGGCGTCTGTCGACATGCAATTTATTTTCTTTTACTCGGTTTCTGTTTATTTTTTAGTACTTATTAATTAAGAAATGCCTATATATTTATATATATATATATACTCTCTTGAGTATCAATTTTCGTTTGCACAAATTATTATTGTCTGATCACAAATTAATTTTATAAATAGCATAAGTCAAAGAATTTATGTAATTGTCTGAACATAAGTTTCTTAAATAATTAATTGAAACGGGTAGTATAGAAGAAAAATAAGAAACGAATAACTTATTATATTTCTTATAAACTGTTACCTGCAGAACAAAGAGACAGACGCAAGCTGCACCAATTATAGAAGCCCAGGACGTCGAAATATTAATGCTAGTTACATTTGGTCAGAAATCTGATCTTGTTTTGCTTTGTTGACAGCAACCGTATCAGCAGGCTATCTTTATGGCTTCGTTCTGCTACTATATATAAGTAGGGTGGCTACTATATACTAACAACCACCGCTGGAAGCTGTTAGTATTTTATATAATTTTTTTATATATATATATTTTTAAATATTTATAATATCATTAAAAAATATATTTTTAAATAATAAATTTTTTTAAAAAAAGCCAAACGAGAGCCCAGCCAGAAGACTAGTATTTTTCATGTAACTCTAATTTATTTTAAGGAGGAAAGTTAAGTGTATTTTAATTATTTGATAGCTCGGAAGGATCATTATCAAAATTCAAAGTTTAGGAAATTATATAAAAATCTAATTCAATTAAAATATTTTATCGATATTTTCATTTTAAAGATATTTTTAAGATATAAATGAGAATGACATAATTATAACCGCAATTTTCTTTTCTCCTTAAAATTAAAGGAACACGACATGACACATTAGTCGAGATTGCGCTGAAATGCCTTGGGAGTTGGGTTTGAGACCACACGCTCTGTAAGGTGTCGTACACTGGTAACCTGGTTGGCAGGTTACGGTGTCTTTAAAAAAACAATCTACATCCACAACCGTACAAAGCTCTTGACTATTCATCAAGTGAATCTGCCATCCCCACACGCCAACAACCAGTCCATGCAGCTCTTCACGATGCAACCGCGGCCACTGAATCAGTTGTGCCTTTCCTCATCCGCCACGTCTTGATCGCCTCCACTACTTCTAACCCATGCCCGTTTCGGCTTTCCGCGGTTCGCAATGGCTTCGGTATCGCAGGACTCTCAGCCAATGTTCCAATGGCACTTCAACGAGTTCGACGACCGCGGCTTCGAAGTCCGCGGCCGCACCCTCTTCCTCATCGTCATCCTCTTCTCCGTTCTACTCCTCTTCACTCTCCTTTTCCTCTACGCCCGCTGGGTCTACCTGTACCGCCACCTCCCCCTTCCCAACCCTCCTGTACCGCAGCCGGCGCCTCGGGGGCTCGACCCGTCCACCATTAAAAGCTTGCCCATAATCCCGCTCCGGTCATTGGAAGATCAGAAGTCGATGGTACAAGCCGAGTGTTGTATATGCCTCGGTGTGTTCGAAGATGGCGAGAAGGTTAAGGTTTTGCCACCTTGCCGACATTGTTATCATTCAGAGTGCGTCGATAGGTGGTTGAGTGGTCATTCGAGTTGCCCACTGTGTAGAGCTTCTCTTGGAGTGGACGCTCAGCTTGAATCGGCCGTTCCACAAACGAATTACCTCCCATGAACAAAGTAGCCTTTAAAACTAGCGCTTAAAAAGGAGTATTTGCTCTGTGGTATTATTATTCGAAGTCAGAGCTAGCAAAACGTTGTCAAGGATTGGTGTGTTTTTTTGTTCATTGTATCATTGTATTTTTCATCTCAAAATCTTTCTTTGTTGCACTTTGTCTGGTTTTTCAACTTTCCTGTGGACTACCGTTGTTGTTGTTGTTGTTTTTTTTTTTTTCTTTTTCGAAAATCTGTGGACTACAGTTTTAAGAAAGAAGGAAGCGGTAAAAGAAAGCAGGAAGACGGTCTTCGGGTCAGCTGATATGTCATAATTTGGCAGTAAAACGAGGCACAGCCTGTTTCGGGAGCTACTGCGAAAGATGAATTTGTTGGTTTTTGACTGCCATCTGTTCGATCCATTTCCTCAAATAATTTTGTGACGAGTAGGATTTAGTAATATGAAGTCCGGTTTCTTAATTAAGCTTTGTATATAGAGAATAATTCAGGCTTGAAGAGAGGTTCTTAACTTCTTCTTATGGACGATATATATATATTTTTGTTATTTCCAGGAAGAGTAGTTCTTATGGCGATTATTACTAATCGGAGCGATTTACATGAGATGAGAATAATCCTAAGAATTTAGAAGGAATAATTAAACATATTAGAAAAAAGAAAAAGAATCCCACTACGATATTATTCTTTTTTTATTTTATTTTATGGGATTGACGATATTATTCTCGTGGAAGTGAAATCATTAAAGTCGATAATATTCGACTTTTCGAATCTTTTTAAGAATGACGCCTTCGGGAATATCGCTGAACACGAAGCCGACTAGCGGCAGAGACTATTCGGAGTAGTTCAGGCTTTCGGTACATAGTACAGCAGGACATCTTCTATTAGAATAAATATTGATTGAAGATACTATTAAAAATATTCTTTTATATATATATATATATGATTTGGTATTATTTAGATAATATATTTTTTTAAATAATTATTAAAAATAATTAATTAGAAACAATCTTACAATAAATATAAAATATATATTAATATAGTAATTTCTCTCTAATATTATTCTTTCTATTAATAATATTTATATATGGTCAAACATCTGTCATATATCCTTCTGATCCAAGTGTCCCCGAAATAGATAGTGCGGATCTCGTGCGGTTTGTGTACGTAGTCAGCCTGAGAAAATCAAAGACCCATGACTAGCTCGCACAAGGTAATAAATGATTACGTTAAGTAGCTGACAACCATTCGGATATATAAAGATGGGTTTCCTTAAATTGATATTGGCAAGAATGCTTCAAGAACATGCTACTAATTAGGGGTGGGCCACAGGCAAGTGCCCGTCCGCCCCTAGTCTCGCCTCCACCAAGTGCAGGCAGAGCCCCACACGGTTTTGGTAGCCGGGGGATGGGCTCGGTTGGGTCGGGCCCAAGCCCGCTTATGAAATCTCCGGTCCACCCAACCGAAATAAATATATATATATATATATATATATCTATATTAAAAATATTTTTTAATAAAATAATGTCGTCTCATCGTTTTATCAAATGTTTTGTTTTAAATACAACGATGTCCCGACTAAAGTTTTAAAAATCGTTTCGTATCGATCGGTACGGTCGATATTTACCGTACTGGCCACTGGGTCGGTACAGATACTACTTGTATTTCATACCGGCTTAAATACCGACCATACCGGCTGGTACCGGCCGTTTCGGCCTGTACCGGCTGATATTTCGACCTTCATTTTTTTTTTTTTCATTTTTTTAAACTACAAATTTATTTTTTGACCCTTAATTTAGACTAGACTATTTATAATTTATATATATGTATGTATTTATATATAATTTATTCATATAGAAACTATTATTTTAAAATATAATTATATATATAATTTATTTATATATCGACTATTTCGAAATGGTATACGAAACGGTACCGGTATAGAAATATTTCGTTCCAGTACCTTGACTGGTATGCCATCCAGTATGGTATTCAAAACATTAGTCCCGACTCCCTCGTAGTCTTTCTCTATTCTTCTCTCTCTCTTTAAAAGCTCTCTCTCTTACAACTCACTAATGTCATCGTGGGTGGTGGGCAAATGACCTTGGGGGCCAATCTGGCCCTCAACATTTAGACGAGGACACCTCGCCCACAGGAGGCAGACCCGAGGCCTAACTCTCTCCCCATGCAAGGGTTGGGGGCAAGGCCGCCTCTTACTTGGTGGTAGAGGGTTGTTGGTAACTCGACGGGAATGAGGCGCGGAGGAACTGGCGAATGGGTTTCTGTCTTGTGGGCTCGCTCTGGGATGGTGAAGTGGGGGGAGGGAGATTGGGCGTGAGGGGAGAGTAAGAAAAAGAATGGAAGAATGAAAGTTGGGAGAGGGGGAACTGGGGCCACGAAGTGAAATAAAAAATAAAAATAAAAATAAATACAGGTAAGTGGGGGTATTCTGGAGCCGGGAAAGTGAAATAAAACATTAAAAAAAATCCCACCTGACACTGGCACTGGCACTTATACGTTAGTTCGTGAAAGGATCCCGCTAGAGTCACTGCTCCCAGCGGTGGCTGGGAGATTTTATTTTATTTTTTGCTTTTTTATACCTTTATTTTTTAATATTTTTTAATATTTTTTTAAAAAATAAAAAATCATAATATTATTTAAAAATAATTTCTTAATTATTAAATAAAAAAATTAAAAACTTAAAACAGTAGAATGGAGCGATAGAATTAAATAAGAAGAATAGTATTATCCTTCGTGAAATATTTTTGTGAGACTCTTTTGCGTTATTAATATTTTTCTTTACCGAATCATAGAGGTCTATGCCGCACTTTTCTTAGAGTATTCCCATCCGATTTCTTAAATTTTTTTCTAAATTTTAGTTAAAAAGGATACTCCCTATAATTTTATTCTAAATTTTACTCATTTTTAAAAAACCTTCTACATTCCATTCCCTATCCTTTCTCTATTCTATTAAAATAATATTCTTCTATTATTTTTTTATTACTTTTTTCTCTCACTTCCATTTTCAAACTTCACTACTTAATATTTTTTCTTATGTTTTGAACTATTATTATAATGAATATTTTAAATAAAAATTTAAATTATTTTTTTAAGGGTTTAATAATATTTTTAAAATTATTATTTTTATATTTTAGTAATTATTTAAATTATTTTTAAAAATATTATTTAAAAGTATAATAAATATGAGTATAAGAGAAAATGTAGTTGATTGAAAAAAGAATTTATTTTATTTATTTGAATAAAATATTAATAAAAAATGATTTAGGGGATGAATAGGGAACTACTGTTCATTTCCTAAATCAAAATCCTAAAATAGGGAATGGGATGGGAGGAAGTTTTTGAACTTTTTCCTATAATTTTTCTTATAATTTAAGAATAATAGTGTTTTAGGCATCCGGATGGGAATGCTCTTACAGCAAGAAGAGTATCTCGAGTTCCGAACCCAAACAGTCTCAAAGTGCTAGCTCAATATTGGGCCATAGTATATATTGTCGATTATGAAGCCCAATAGTTCAGGAAACCTATGGGCCTACTCAACCCAATGTTATCAACCTGAATCTCACTGACTATACAATGTATACATTAGGGTTTCTTCTTCAATTGCTATAAATTCTCGCAAAGCCTCCAAATCGTTCTCTGCGCAGCCTACTCCGGACTACTAGGGTTTCGAAAGCGAGGGTGAGAAGGAACTTAGACACGGAATCACCATGAGGGCCAAGGTAAGATTTGATCGCAGTCTTATTGCCATACGATATTTGTTGGACCCTACTATTTGCTCGATCTAAAAACTTAGAAATGGACGTTTTTTAATTTTCCTAATCTCGTACTGGGGTTTGCTCTTTTGTTTTACAGTGGAAGAAGAAGCGCATGAGGAGGTTGAAGAGGAAGCGCCGAAAGATGAGGCAGAGATCCAAGTAGTTCTCTTACCAATAAATCGACGTTGTTTTGTGTCTAATCGGTTTCTGATTAGAGAGTCGTAGTGTTTTCCATTTTTACGTTTGGATTTAATATCTGAAAGGTTGGAGTTTTGTGCTGTTGAATGGGATTTTGGTTTCTTCTTAATGCTATGGTTACGGTAAGTAGTGTTGGATTTGATTTGTTCGTTATTTTTTAGCAAATGGGAATGCTTATAACTGAGTGTGCTTTGTCGGTGGTAATCTTAGGACTAAACAAAGTTTGAAAGTGCACGGTAGCTGTTTTGATTTTAGTGTTCCATTAGTTCCGAGTTTATTTAAGGAGTTAGAGCAAACATTAGCTGAGAATATGGGCCACGAATCCTGTTTTACGCCATTTTGAAGCTATTCCTTTATAAGGTTTGATTACTTGTGGTTCTGAGAACTTGATGCATGTCATTATGAGGTTTCTTGTACTAATAGTGCCCATTGCTGATGAGTCACCATCTTCCCCATTCGTTTTGCGACTGATACCAATATTGGGTTTCCATCGGGTTGAGTTTCGAGTTTGTGTTTGTGTTTTGCTTCCCACCCAAAAGGTTTACCGAGGTCGCGGGGGGTCATACAGGGTGGGGTGGGGATATAATAATAGACTTTGAAGAATGTAGATGGCGTTGTTTTAGTGCGGTGTGATGTGCTACTATTTAAATGTTTTCTATGGATCAACAGCCGGGCCTCTTTATTCTCAGATCTATGTTATTTTGGGTTTTAGAATCTCTGATGCAAAGGTGTAGAACAGGAAAAAAGAAAACAATTCGTTTAGTTTTTTGGTTTTACTCATAAGAACTGTAATTGCAACCTGAACTTCTTGTCATGATACTTGACGGGGTTTTCTTTCTGACGTAGCCTTTCTGTTGTGCGAACTTTTACAGCCGGTTTTGATTCATCTCGTTACTGTTCACAAATTTCAGCTCATAAATTTCATTACTATTCATAAATTTTTTCTTCACAAATTTCAGCTCATAAATTTCATTACTATTCATAAATTTTTTCAACTCATCTCATCATCTATCAAACGGAGTAGACCAGTGATATTTTCTAGATCTTTCAAAATCGAGCGGATATATTTCTTCCTCTGAAATATAGTGGGAGTGATCAATTTAATCCCAGGAATTCAATTTTTGCTGGTTTTAGAAGTTATGTTTATCTAAATGTAGTATGCGTTTCATGAGGATGTCACAAGCAGCCAAAAGAACTGCTTGAAGCAATTACGTCGAGCACTTGACCGCTAAGCTGTTTAAAAGAAATCAAAACCAGCAAAAATTGCCCAACCGTCAAATGAAACAATTTCGTCAGAACTCAACCAAACAATGGAGAAATATTTAGCGGAAGTCTAATCAACGATTCATTCTGATCGATTTCACGTTTAACTTGTCGTTTCCTACTTTTATGTTTCAAAGACTTATCTAAACTAAGGAGAAGTAAGGTCTACAAAAGAATTATAAAATAAAGAATAGAAAATAACTTAATTTGATTTATAATGTAGATCTAACAACAGCTTAATTATGATGTACCACATCAAGCAATTTTCATGACTAAAATGGAATATGATTTTTCATGACTAAATAGAAGAACTAGACTACACTCGAAAACTAGGATTTGCTAATTTCGTATGGGTCCTTTTGGGCCGGAAGACACGGAGGTCCAAGCCCATTCTCAGCCCGTAAATGATCTATGTAACTCCTTACCTCCGCCGCTACCATCCTCTGCATGATCGTCACCAAACACGTCCCCTCTTCCTCCTCCTCGTTCCTTACAATACGTGCCACCTCTTCGACCTTCACCACTTCCTCCTCTTTCTCCTTCATCTTCTTACCTGCCGTTAACGATAGCGACAACGTCAGGGAAGTATCTTCGAGCCCCGCCAAATCCTCTTCCTCATCGGGACCAGTATGTTCCGGCGGTGCACTCAAGCACTGTCGCTTACTAACGCCCGAGTCCCACTCCACGGAAGCAGTTGGAGAGATCGCTGCATCCGGGCCTCCGAGGCGTTTCGCCCCCGAGTTCGATTCGGACGAAGAGTCACGACGACGTCGCAGCGTGGAGTTCCAGTGGTTCTTGATCGCGTTGTCCGTCCGTCCTGGCAAAAGGCGGGCTATGGTAGCCCACCTGTTACCGTGGATGGAGTGGGCCGTGTATATGATGGCGTCTTCAGCCGGCGTAAAAGGGCGGTGCTGCACCTCGGGGCTGAGCTGATTGCACCACCTTAACCTGCAAGACTTGCCGGAGCGACCCGGAATGCCCTGGCTTATGAGGGACCAGTTGCGAGGGCCGTGATTCTCAACCAGGCTGATGAGAGTGGCGTCCTCTTGTGGACTCCAAGAACCCTTTAGTCGGTGGTCACCACCGATCTTCTGCAGACTCGTCATTTTCATGATATTCAGAATCTGTAAATAAAGTTTGGGTTGGGGAGGATTTCGCGTGGGGTTCCAATTGTTATTAAATGGTACTTTTGGTGATAGCTTAGAGGGGTTGTTGGTGTGAACCGTAAAACCGCCACTTGACATAACAACTTAAACTCTGGTTGCAGTTGCATGCGAGTTCGGATTCTGTTATTTCTTGGATTCGAAAACATGAGGTCGTCCTGTTAGAGTTTTTCTTTCTTTTTATTGAAGTGGTCGAATCAATGAGAGTATATGGTGGGAGTTATAACTTCCCCTTTTTCTAACTGAATGGAATAACGGACTATCTCAAGAATTATAAAAGCCTTGGGTTTACATGAATTCAACGATTCGGAGTACAGCTCCCAAACTAGATCTGCTTCTAGTTATAGCTAGGTTTTGTTTAATATATTTATTTATATATATTTTAATTTTTTTTTTTTAAATAAGTTAAATATAAAGAGGGTTGCAAATTGGGTTCGAGGAATTAAGGAGGCGACATAACGTGTAACGGCTATCCGTTTCAATTAGGCATTCAGAGAGACACAGGATTTTTAGTGGGAGAGAAGATATAATCACAACGAGATACTGTAACAGTGTCGTTGTAACGGGTATGCCGTATCCTTGGAGATCATGGATAGGGTGCATTCCGAGTTTTGTTGTTTCTTCTTTTAATTTAATGGTGCGAAAATAAGCAGGCATTGATACTCTTTGAGTGTCTAGGTCACAATCGCAAATAACATAATGTTACTGATCTGTGGAGAGACTCCTATATATGAAAAGCTGTTAAAAAAACACACCACGCATTTATATATATATATATATATATATGGATGTATGTCGATTTTTGTACGCTTTCTACGATCGAATGTTGCCGTTGAGTTTCGGAAATTGTCGGCTGAATCGCACCGACACATGAGGGTCACAATCGCACAGTTGATCAGTTCACTCGGCCCAACGGTGGCTTCGACTTTGATAATGAAATGCCCAATTAAGATCGTACAATGTGTTTTAGGCCCTATACAAAGGAAATTTGGCCCGGCATTTGGATCTCTCTCTCTCTCTCTCTCTCATAGGACATATTGCACAATAATTATCAGATAATAATCGTTTATGTTATCAAACGAATAATGCCGCCACTCTTATAGCAGATAAAACTTCTTATATATAATTAGTAGCTTAAAGGAAAGAAAAAAAAAAGAAGAAAAAAAGGAAACTAGTCATGAGCAGTGCTGTAGTGGCTTCAAGACTCAGATCATCGTGCTGCTGCTTAATTCCTACGTACGACAGATGTGATCGGCCAACATAGAGCGAGGCTCTTTTTCCTTTTCTTTTCTTTTTTTTTTTTTTTGAGAGAGAGAGAGAGAGAGAGTGGTCTTACAATGAACTCCACTTCTGTATATGGTAGGCAAACCACATGATCATATATATATATATATATATAGTTCGTGCATGAGCCTTTTGAGCGTGCCATCAACATTTCAAGTGTACGTACTGTTCTCTGACAGTGGGTAGACAAATTATGAATGTCTCGATGAGGAAAAAGGTTGAAAAAAGATATATACCAGTAGATAGAGTAGTGCATGATCTCTAAGATGACCCAAAAAGTTAATGCTCGTTCAGCAAGATTATTGTGAATAAGGTGAAGGCAAGAAGAACCTCTGCCTTTTGCTTCTAATGCGACAATTTGTTGCCATAGATGATGATGAAGCAATTTTACTTAGAACTAATTTAAGGGACTGTTTCAAAGTGCTCATGAGGCAAACACCCACTTGATCACTTTCCAGCGCCTTGGTGCAAAGCACCAAAACGCTTTTAATTCTGCCACCCACACTGGCTATATCAGCTTTAACTACCGTCAGTCTTAAACCTTTAAGGACTTGGATGAGCTCAGAAAACAGCTCCGGTCGATCATCGCAACAAAAAGAAACCCTTATGAGGATATTTTCCTCACGTTTGTCAACGTTGCTGATCATGTTTACATCTTGACCATGATCATAGTCAATGATTACCTCGTCTACTTCTGTAGGAAGTGAGCAGGCTTTGCTGACTTCCATTGCTCTTCGCTTAAGATCCTTCACGTGGTCAATCACACTTCCCAATAGAGCTGCCTTGTCCATCTGCATATCATACAGATATGTGTATATTGGTTTACTTCAGATTCTGAAAATTTGCTTGCAATTGCCAATTATGCATATATAGGGTTTATGTATTTATAGAATCACCAAATTATTAAATATTTTTCTTCGCAAATGGTAAAATATCTTTTATGATAGATAATCCCATGAATCTCCGTAAAACTGATCAGTACGCCTACGTCGACTACTTATATGGCGCCTCTCTGGCCTCAGATCAGATGATCGATGGAGAAGTGCCATCGACCGTACGTTAAGATACTAAGTCACCAATTAATTAACATTTTATAAGTACTAAAAGAAACAAATTAACATATTCATATTTAACCTTACTATCATTAAGCTTATAAATTATCTGATCAACGTGTCATGACATGCTGCAATTATTAATTGCAGACGTACTATTTCAGCGATCGAATAAATCTATGATTTGTTTGGCTCATTGATCATTGTTCAAGAAGTTGAGGAAGAGTATATACTATGTTGTAAATATCCATGCCTCAATTCGAAAGTTCACTAATTACTAGTAATATAATAAAATTTCAGCGAGAGTGAGTGATTGAGAGCGAGTTGTCTCTTTTTTTACCTTATCAGACTTGGGAATTAGTTTCCTGAGAATTGAGAGTTGCGCATTTATCCTGTCCCTGCGCCGCTTCTCTGCTTGGCTGTGGCTCTTGGAAGCAGTGGCAGTGGCAGTACCTCCTCCATCTTCTGCAACACCTTCAAGGGGAGGAAACCCATGGAATTGGAATGATCTGGTAGAGGTTGACATGACCTCACGAGGTGGTACTGGTACGGCCAGTGGCCATGGAACTGGATAGGGAAAGTACTCGCCGTTTAGAGCAGCATAATGACACTGAACCCAGTTTGCCCCATCAGAATAACAGCAATTCTCCATGGCCAACAAACAAATTTAGCCTCATTTATCTGATGATGTCTTCAACTCGACCTCCAGGCCTGCTTTTTATGACATTCTATAGCTACTGTTTCTTGCGCCAATAATGTGCGATATCTCTTCTTACTTGATTGTGATTGGTGTGAGTCGATTCAGTCCCGGCCCCTTGAGTATTTAATTATTTTCTGATCCCAGTAGTAGATCTGTAGTACCCTTTAATTTAAAATATGAGTTGGTCAAATGAAAACATGATTGGTTTTTTTTTCGTGTCATTTCAATAGGAAAACTTTTGTGATAAATCTTACAAACAGTAGTTGATCAGAGTTAACTCAGTATCAACACCCACCCGGCCGACAAAAGTAATAACACCCATGCTTTGCTGAAATTAGAAGAAAAATGCAGTGGTAGCACGGAACTAGTATAGATGCATGAAGCCTATCAAAATATGCGGATCCATTGATTGACCTGCCAGCAGTGGCAGTTGTGAAGGACCATCAATTTTGTAACCCACCAGGATTTACTTTAGCACTATCGCACACTACAATTCCCAGCTGTTTCGGTTGGTGGAACATGCATGTCCTTCAATTTTGTATCCGGTACTTTTTTTTTTTTTCCCCTCCTTTTCCCATTATCGATTTATATTTTCCATGTATATATATAGAAAAATATCATTCTTTATTTTGAATTTTATCGATACATTTCAAATAAATTTTTATTTTTACTGAAATAATTAATATAAAAAATTACATAAAACACGATACTAACTCAAGCTACGATCGATACAGGTTGAGCAATTTGATTTGTCCAGGATAGCAATTTGGTTTGTCTAAAGATCAGGTTCAATTCTAATATAAGAAACTCAACTCCAACTCCCCTCGCGTCAAGACGTAGGGCTTCAATACATTGTAACTCACTAGAAAGATGACAAGTTTATTACAATATGTTTTCAACTACTGACCATTTTGTTAAAGTAATACTAGATACAAGTTTCAAATATATAAATTTTGTATAAATTTTTTATAAAAATATGGATTCCATCAAGAAAGAGTGATCAATTTTTCATATTTTTTTACAATGAGATTCACTTTTTTATAAAAAATTTGCATAAAATTTATGCATTTAAAATTTGTATATATCATTTTAAATTTTTATCTTATAAAATTGTGCGACGTCTTTGATTTTATATCTTTTTTTTTTTTATACTTTTAAATATCGAGAATATTTGAGTGCACGCTTTTTGAGTCCCATCATTGCGTTAGCAAAGTGGAAAGATTTGTATGGACATAAAATCCACGATTAAAATGTGTCAAATCTATGCGTGCAACGAGTTGCTAAAAGAAAAAAGAGAAAACAAAAGGTGTGCATGATGAATTCAACTGCAACATTAGAATGACTGACGTTGGACAAGTTGGCAATGTAGAAGAACCAAAAAGACATGAACATTACGAAGGGTCCTTGTAGAAACCACACAATAAACAAGCTGAGATCATGGAATATTATTAGTTGATATATGTTTAAACAAACCTAAGCAAAGAGCTGATTTTGGCATCACCAAAGTGTGGCATAGCATGGTATCATATCCCCATGAGTTAATTAAGGGCATTGAAACATCCCATGGAAAATCAATCCGTCGAGGTAAGGTGGCATTTTAGCGCACAGATTGGCACTGAGATATGGATCCACCACGATGAAAATGTAAGCTAAAGTCATTTTATGGAGACCATTACAAGAGCAAGCTATAAGTTTCTCTTCTATCATGGATATGCATGCCGGACCACTTGAAATAAGAATTCCAAGCAGTGAGTTTAGGATACTCTCAACTTTTATTTGGCGACTTAACTTTTCTGAAGTTAGAACAGCACGCAAAGCAGGAAATGTTGACCACCGACAACGATCTAACACATTTGGTTTCACTTCTATAAAAGTAACCGAAATTGAATCTAGGACCCAATTCTTTCATTAATAAAAGAGAAAACAAAAACTTTTAAGTTAGGTTTGGATAGTAAATTGAGATAAAAGTCAAATAAAATATATTTTTTAATATTATTATTATTTTAAAATTTAAAAAAGATAATTATTTATTATATTTTATAAAAATTATAATGATGAGATGAAATAAGTTGAAAATCCTGTCAATCCAAACCGAGCTAACCCTTCTGCGACTCAAGAATCATAAAATCAAAGATTTGTAATCTGGGCTTGCTTTAAAGAAACTTACAAATTCGCCTTGAGGGTTCTGATTTAGGCTGAAATAACTCAAGAATAAAGCAAGTACCAACCATTGTCTTCTTCCACCATCCAATACCCACTTCGATTCACAACTGAGATTATTTTAAAACATACATACCTAGTTAATAAGCTTAAAAAATGCAATCGATGTCGGCAACTGAACAGATAAAATGAAGTTAATTCAGAAAAGCGTAGAAAACCAAAAAAGAAGAAAAAAGAAGTTCGCCTTTTAAACGAGAGAAATCAGTAGGACAGATTTACCGTTGAGTTGAAGACAAATGACTGGATACAGAGATACTGCCATCTTCACTAGTCAGTCACGTTGGTGCGTGACAAAGGTGAGTGGCTGAATAATGATACCCACGCAACAGACTGCCCAGAGAAGATATTACAGCCGCCAAGAATACAGATGCTTGAAGAAAGAAATTAAGGACACCAAATCGAATATACATCCGTTTAAAAAAAATCAAAGCACGCCATAATATATATCTAAATAATAGCTGATGACCAATAGGGTTTTTATCGTATTATAAATGAACGATTCCTAGACCATAACAAAAATAGTAAAATACAGAATATCAGCGGCTTGCCCTCTATCAGCAGCCAAAAAATGCCTCTACTACAAAAAGAATATTACACAGATATCCACAAACCTTATACACCGAAAAAAAAAAAATTATTCGAACTACACCTCCACTGCAACAGAAAAAAAAAGGAGTTACCAAAACTCCACAGAATAGCACAGGCATGTTGCTAGATTGTCCTCGCCCCTATGTTCTCAACATCAGCTGCTTGAACTTGTTGCCTGCATATCAGAAGCTGCTCATTGGAGGCATGCCAAAGGGTGGCATAGGAGGCATCCCCATTCCACCCATAGGTGGTGGTGGAGCAAAACCTCCCATTCCTGGTGCACTTCCCATACCTGGCATTGGAGGTGCAGGCAAAGCTAGAGGCAGCAACTGAGCATACATGTTCTGCATCCCATTAATCAATGCTTAAATTATTCATCAGTTGCAAATAAAAGAACAGAAAAAAATGAATGGAAAACTAACAACACAGTGGTTAAAATTTTGATTGGGGAAATATGTGACTAAGATATATAAACCCAGAGAATATAAAAAGTCCCATCACACAGGCAATGAGGATAAAAATACTCTCAGAAAGCCCTAGACGATGACCAAAATTTTCAAAAATCAACAGACTAGCAGTCTTAAAATGATTACCTGCTGCGCAATTACATCCTTATCTTCCTTCTCTTTAGCCTTAACCTCATTCTGAGCCTCAATTTTGTCCTTCACAAGTTCATCAACTTTGCCCGTGTATTCTCGAATAAACTACAAAGGCAAAGAAAAATGTGAGATTATTTGTAAAAAAGATTCCAAATAGGAGGGAAATGTTTCTACAACACCCTGCGCCAACCCCCCCCACACACACACTTCCCAGGGCGGGGCTTTTCAAAACTTTCCGTTCTTACTCCCTGCATATTGAACACAATTATGTACTCATATAACACAAAATCTTTTACTAGCAAGGTAGCTGGCACCATAAAAATAATCAAAAGATTCAATCAACAGAAGCATGATCTGGTTAAGAAACATTTTTTTTTTCCTTTTATGATGGGGGAACAGCCCCACGGCAAAGCCCTTAGGATTGACTCACCCATGGAACCTAAATCCCTGGGGAGACTACCACAACAACCCACTGCCATGGCCTCCACTTAAATCGCAGTTTGACCCCAGGGGAAATCGAACCTGTGACATGTGGGAATCCAGAAAAACCAATCCTAGATCCACGTGGCAAGAAGAGCTCAAAAGTAATATTTGGCACAACATGCTAAGCTCCTAGACCTAAACTTACACAGGAAAAAGATAATGGAATAGGAGTAAGTAAATCACCTGCAACAGATAGGGGAAAGCAAAGTCGATCATCTTATTCATCCAGGCAAGTTCAAGAGCAATGTCTGGCCGGATCAAATCATAACAAACAAAGAGGCATGAAGCAAAGCATTCTTTCTTTCCCTGCACAAGCACATTGATATAAAAATATAAAATTAAAAACACATTATCTACGCCCTTATAAAAAAGAATATCAACACCCTCGCTCACTAGGTGTCAAAAATAGCAAGCTTGAAGACTACAGGTAAAAGCAATAAATTTGACAGAGAGAGGGGAACAGAGAGAGCGTTTTTCCAAATCAGGGAAGTAGATTGTTCATAGAAGCAGACATATATACTCCAGGACTACCGAAGGAGGAGGAAGAACAGACATCCCAACCCAACTAACATTGCAAACTAACCTGACTATGAGCGAGAATGTTCTCATGATATAATTAGTGTCTATAGAAGTGTGTACCCAACCAAAAAAACTATCTAAATTGTTTGGATCTAGCTGTGTACCTTTTCAATGAAGTAAACAAGCAACTCTTCCGCAAGTTCACGGTCACCAGATTGTGAGGCTGTCTCCATGGCATCTTTGTAAAGGTTGTCTTTCTTTGACAATGCAATGGACTGCTTCCACCTGCCTGCTTTCTTGTATATATATGCAGCAACACGTCTCATTTCAAGAAGCTCGTGTTTCTCAATCTGCTCAAACACATAACAATGAGACCAGTGAAATTGGACTAGTTAACAGAGAACATCAAGGGTGGGGCTGAAGGGTGGGGCTGTAAACGCGTTCTTGTCTTCGTTTTTCTAAGTTCTAGAATGTATTAGGTGTTTCTTGTGTATACTTCCTGTGTACTCGGGCTTTGCCTATTACATTGTGCTTAATAAAGTTATTACTTATCAAAAAAAAAAAAAAAAACATCAAGGTAAAATCATTGCATCTCACCTTCTGCGCAAGGCCAATTTGATCAAAGTTATCGTGCAAATCAATTGATTCACGCAATCTCTCGTAGTCTTCCTCCTCAACATATATCCCGTTCAAAGCCTCATTCACGGCAGCCACATTGTTACTCTGAACTGCAATCATGTATGGCTTCACAAGATGCAGCTGACCCGCCTGATATAACATGAAAAAAAGAACTCAAGAGTTAGAGCCAAGCAAAGAGTCATAATTTAGATTCCAACAAGAGCATAAACCTCAAGTAATACCTTTCGCATAATGTCAACAACGCGTGTATGGTCCACACGAAGTGCAAGCACATTGAGAAGATCATTAATAAGGTCTGGATGTTCTTGCAAGTAGAAGTGCACAGCCTTATAGTATAGCTCCACATTAGCAACTTTAACTGCAACATCCTTGAACTGCATGTGATCCCATGCCTCTGGGGAATGATTCATTATAGTGGTTGCAGCGTTATCAAACTCATCATATTGGATATACAGATAGGTAAGTTCCTGCCAATGCTGTTGTTCATCACAGGCTCGTATAAGCTTTGGAATATTGAGACGGGTTGAGAACAACTTAATATGCTCCATAAGCTTCTCAGGACGGTATCTAGCATACAGAACTCCCAACTCAGTGAAGATGCCCATATGTGCTCGTTCTAAACCTAAACCGCTCTCCATAAGGGAGATTAGCTCATTAAAGCATCCTCTATTCTGGTAATACTCGCTGACCTCTTCCAAGTCATCCACCTATTAAGATTCATCACGCAGCAAATAGAGTTGAGAGTTGAAAAAATATGTATTTTATCAATACATAACATGCAGATTTGCTTGATATATAAATGTGTGGGTGTATATAGCATTTTGTCGAGCACTAAAGCAAATGTTATCCTTGAACCCTGCAAGGGCCCGAATTTCAGACTTATAACTGAAGCTCATTAAAATTAGACCTTCAAATTTCATAGGAAGTATATAGAATGCAACAATCACCTGTATAATAATGTTGAGACCACATATTTGAGCTAAGCGGAATTCCTCCGCATCAACACAAGCAAAGCAAACTTCCTTCCATGTTTTTGAGCTGTTAGCCTTCCTTGCCGCATCAACGGCACCTTGGAACTGTCTAAGTTTCACAAGAGTGCTAGCCAACTTGGCCCAGTTAGATATAAAAGCAAATATAATTTTGGCAGCCTCATACAGGGCTTCATCATATAAGCGATCACCGACATTTTGGAGATTAGCTACGTTAGGCATGAGAATGAATTCCTCAATTTCACTCAGCCTATCGATCTTTGCATATGCATAGATGAGCTCACTGTCCACCTTGGGCTCTTTTGCCTTCTGCCTAACCATCAGAAGGTATCTCACCAAGTCATGGTAAACATTTGCATCCTCCGCAGCTCGAATTACATCCAAGAATTGAGTCATATCATCTGCTCGAATGAAAGACTCAATGGCATCGCTCACCAGGCCCTCCCTGAGTTGAGCCTTGGCTACCTGGCTCCAAACAGCATCTTCTTCTACGCGGAATGCAAACTCGACTGCCCGTTCAATGTTTTGGATATTATCCAATAAGACATTGACTGCCTGAACATTCAAATTAAACTTCTTGAAAATTGCAAATGCTTCCTCGTAAAGCTGGGCTTCCACAGCCACTTCCCCAACTGCAGGTCCATCAAAGTTATCCAGTCTATTAATGTAATCCATAACTCTAGATGGATCTGCTTTGATGGCTGTCAAAATGAGCAGGTTTTGCAGATTAAAGTTCCCACTGAATGCGGAGTTCTGAAGCACAATCTTTTCAAGGAGCTCAATTAATTCATGAGGCAGATCGGCTGTCATGAAAGCCTTAACAGCTGCAGAAACTTGTTCAGGGCTCTTGCTTTCGGGCAAAGCAGTAGATACAACTTGATCAATGAGCTGTCTTCTATAGACATTTTCAGGGTTAAGAACTTTCTCCCAAAGATCAGCATCCATCCTTTCAACCACATATCTGCAACCAAAGTATGAGTCAATAAGCCTTCAAGCACCAACTGCACCTAGTAAGACAAAAAAAAAAAAAATACACAAACCTTGCTTGCAGTTTGAACAAAGAATTTTTATTTGTGACATTGATAAGCTCTTCATCACATTGTCCTCGCCGGTATGCCACAACAGCCAGGGTAGGATCACGTTTCTCACAATATTTACCCACAACACGGGAATCATAATAGGGGTTGGTGGTAAGGAAGTGCTCTGGATTGTTGTTGCTATCAATGATAATTTTCCCCAGAGCATTGTGAACATGAACATCTTGGCTTCCCTCGCTCACAAGATGCTCTAGGAACTGAGTGAGCAAACGAAGTCGATTCCTAATATAAAAATATATATCTATATGAGAACAAAATTAATGGTGGAAAAAGGAACACAAAGAGATGAAAATAGAGTTGGGACTTCACCTCTTCTCACATTCCTCCACAAGGGGCTCCACCGGAAGCAAAGAACGGACAGAAAGAATCAAGCCTTTGATAAAATCTTCAGGACACTCATCATCTAGCAGCTGCCCCACTACTAAAGGAGCATTCCCTGGGTTCACCTTTCCAAAGGAACACAGAATGTCGCAAGTACAAGAAATGAGTAAAATTCGTACAACAGAAAAGACATTTGCAAATGTTCAAAGTGCTAAAATAACATTGAAATTGGGCTATGCCTTCTCTCCTTATGAATAAAACTTCTTGATTACCTATAAAATAAAATAAAAAAACACTTGAAAAACCTCATACCTTTTGAACATAACCTTCGATGTAACGAAGCATGTTGTTGGAGTACAGATAGTGTGTGAGATCTGGAACAAATCCAAAACGGTCACAGACATTAATTAGGGGCCGCGCATCTGGAAGCTTTGCTTCCATTAAAAAGTTCTTTGTTTTCTCAGGGTCGTAGAAATTCGACTCTCTGGTCACACGCTCAACCTCTTTGATTTGTCCAGTTTTAGCAGCTGCTTCAATGTACTTGAAGTGAATGTCAGGGTCCTCACTGTTCCATACGTTGGAAGGAATCAGAAAATAGTAAAATGGATGTTCCATGACCCACCAAACAAAAATTAATTTTTTTTGTCAATTAAGTAGCTTACCTAGAGCTCAAATATGAGCCAAGGAAAAAGTACAATCCTTCATATGACTTAAATTGCTCAAAAATCTTTATGCATGCATCAACACCCAACTGTTCACAATATTCCTTGGCAACCTGCACAGGCGAGTATACAGGAGTTTCATTTTTTAATAAGTGCATAAGTAAGCTTCATTTAATAGCTCATTCAGATAAGTTTCACATAACACACTACATTGATGTTTACCTGCACAATTATCTGAAGATTTCCTCTTAGATTGACCAACAAAAGGTCCTTCATACACTCCAAAGCCCATTCACGGGACAGAGTGCCAAAAAACTCCACAAGTGACTGTAAAGAACAGCATGGTTAGTAGGAAGTTTAAAAACTCCATCATATCCTAAAGATAAAAGCATTGGAGTACAGGAACCTGTGGCTCAATTGCATGTGTGTTCACAATGACACGCTTAATATCTGGCAATTCTGTGTAATGCTGCATCACAAGTGAAATGTTTAACATGGAATAATGTGAGTAATGAATGTACAGAAAAAAAAAGAGAAATTAATGAACAAGAAGAACTGCAAGAGGAGATTACTTGCAGAGCTCGAACATAAAGACCAGCTTTTTCACAAAGTTGGGCAATTCGAGGACGGTCATAATGGCTGAACATTCCATTAGCTAATATAGCGTCAGCAACATTTGGAAAAGTTACCAGATTGATTTCCAGGACCTATATAAAAGATAGTGTTACAGGCTGAAAACAGCAGCAGTTTTTTTTTGATCGGTAAACAAATTTTATTGATCAAAAGGGAGACAAAAAGAGCCCAAGTATACAGGACATATACAAAAAAAAAAACAGCAGCAGTTATCCAAACCAAAGTAAGATAGCTTTAAAAACAATGTTGCGAATCAAGAGAACCTTTGTTTGAAGGAAACTATGTTCAGGAAGATTTGGCTTCAAAACATCTAATAGGAAAGCCGTTGCCTCACGAATCAGGTTCCTCTGTTAAAACCACAGAATTGAAAGCAAAAATGAAAATTAATTTACACATATGAAGCCTGTCAGTGATTAAAAACAACATTAAAGCAATAACAATGGAATATCACACATCCTTATTATCAAATCAATATATCTACTCAAGCACCATTAGAGCCAACAAACCTGAAGAAATAGATCTGTAATGGTATTGTAATCAACTGGACAACCTCCCTCCATTTGAGACATCATTAACGCAAAATTAACAGCTCCCTACATTCCAAAAGTAAGTATTAGCTCTATAGTTCCAGAAAGAAAAACTCCGTCCTGGACTTAATGCAAAACTAACAGCTCCCTACATGTCAAAAGTAAGTATTAGCTCTATAGTTCCAGAAAATAAACTCCGTCCTGGGCTAAAATTATGTTGATTAAAAATGGTTTTAAGATTTTATACTTCCAACACAAAGTTATTCAGAAAAAGGTGAATGGAAAACATAGGTAAGAAGGAAAAGTTTTTGCTCCAATAGGATTTCTGATTTGCTAAAGCTTCAACCTTCAAGTACTAAAACAACAAAACATACAAACACAGAGAGAAATAGTGCAATACCTGAGGATCTGAACGAAGAATTGTCTGCAGAAGAAATAGATAATCTGGACTGTACCCAACCTAAAGCAAAAAAGAAACAATGATATAATCATACCACAAAATAAGTTGACAAAAAACGAAGAAGATAATAATAATGCAATCATTAGCAATAGCAACAATTACTTAAAAAAAAGAATGTCTTCACCTGTTTTGAGTATATCAAAATTTTGTCAAACTCCCTCCGTTCAGCAAAAGCAGCAACGACTTTTGGAGTTGCTCTAGCTTTAATATATATTTTCAGTGCAAGATCATTATCCACAGTCTACAATGAAACAGAATAAATAGTATGAACACAACCAGGAAAAAAAAAAAAAACATAATTTCTAACATGGCAGCATAGGGATAAGGTAAACCAGTAACCAGTAATTTCTTTTCAGAAGTGTGTTTCTATATTTGAATCTAAAATTGCACATCAAACCTTCACAAGATCCCCTAGCTCCTCACTGCATTCCAGCTTATCCTCCGCCAACCAATTCTCCAAAAGATTCTTTTTGTTCTGGTTCACAACAAGGCGTGATAATTCCAACGACTCAAAAGCATTGAGCTTTCCTTTTGTCAAAAGTGTCCCAAAATACTGCAACAAAGGTGGCGTTTGCCCAGCTTGGACAGGAACACTCTGAAACAGAGCAAGATGCCAACTTTACATGCCAAGGCTCTTTCAGGAAATGTTCCATTCAGGAAGGAAACATAAAACAAAGCTCTTAAGCTATGAAATATTAGCAACAAATGAAATGTGTTTGATTGGAAAATCAAAATGTAAAACCTGGAATTTGGCAACTGTGTCAGGCGTACGAAGGATTCCTTGTGGAGACTCAGCGGCAAGTTCTGCAGCCTCTTTGTACTTCGTTTGGGCAAATAGTTCTTGGAAACGTTGGACAACCTGAGACCCAAAACGAAGCACCCCCGGATTTTTGGTATCACAAAAAGGCACACAGTAATAAATAATTCAAACGCTAAGCATATATTCAGATAATCAGCAATTCAAATGCTAAGCCCACAATGTTTTTGTTGCATAAATAAAAGTACTTAATGGAGGGGCTGTCCATGAGTTTTTGTCCTCGTTTTCCTAGTATTAGAATGTATTTAGGTGTTTCTTTTGTATACATCCTGTGTACATGGGCTTCGCCTATTGCATTTGATGAATAAAATTTTTACATATAAAAAAAAAATTAAAGAATAAAAACATTTAATTAAAAAAACATATTTACCAATCCATATATGCAACAAAAACATCATTTATCTATCATTGGGAGACCCCAGGGTCTAAACTGCAACAGCAATAATAAATGTCCATATTCCCATTTCCACAGTGAATAAGAGAGGGGTACACAATTCCCGAGCATGGGGGTTCGCTAAACTCAACTCCCACAGCCCAAAACCCCATTTTTTTTTTTTTTATTCTTGGGAAGTAATCATGCCACACTGTTAATTTTAACAGAATGGGGGGCCAACATCATAAATGAATCACAACTATCTCCACTATTAGGCTAGGCAGCTCTAGTATGCTTACAAAATCTACAAAGTACTTGAAACTGTTCCATAATTCTCACTAAAAGAGTCTTTTATGAGAAACATGCATAAAGAGGGTGCCTTGATCATTAAAAAAGCCAATATTTCAAAGCATTAGCAAATCACAAACTGCAGCATGTTTGCTAGCATCACTACCTTAAATAACTATTAAGTTTTGACATCGATTCTAATTGTTATCTGCCCAAATTTTCTGAACTAACAGAATCAGTATTATAAGATGGAAAAAGAATCAGCTTATAAGATGGAAAAAGAATCAGCTTACAAGCTGCTCAGCTCCAGGAAGATTCCCTCTTTTGGCAAGATTGACAGCAAGCTCCAAATTGTTCAACTGCAAATGTAAACTGATATCATTTGCAGACACAATAATAATTATCCATAAATAAAACAAACAAAAATGCAAGCCAGTGAATATACCTGGCCACTAACAAATGGCACAATTGTTTGATCATTTACAGTAGCCAACAACACCTGTCCACGCCTATTGATAGCATAAAAACCTCCCACCGACGAAGCTTCAGCTGTTAAAAATATTGGATCTGGACTAATTCTATTTCTATAAACCGCAGTAGCAGTCTCCAAGTCATAAACAAATAATAGCCCAAGCTTGGTGATCACATAGATCAAACTGTATTTGTGGGATATCTGTGAATTAAAAAATTCATGACCATTAATTTTGCAGCAGTTTACTGGAACAAGTACCAAAAAGTAGTGACTTTGATACCTGCATTGCAACTGGAAAGTCATCGGCAAAATCTGGGGGGAAGAAGAGATCTGCTTGTTTCTTTGTAAAAGAAGGCTTCCCTACCATAAAAAATGCAAATTTATATAGTTATTAAGGATGAAAAAAAATTGCAGATGTAGAAAATGTGATAATCTTTTTACCTATATAAACATGTGATAATATATCAATGATAGCTACAACTTCTGTGAACTAATAGTCTGCCTTCAAGGATCCCTAAAATTTCTATAAATTAATACAGTTTGCCTCCAGGATTCCCACTTGATACCAGATATGTTTATAAATCTCAAGTTCCTTCTTATAAATTCCAATACAATCTTGACAAGCCCAAACATAGAATAAAAAAATTGAACTACATACAGCAAGCCCAACTTATACAAAGCATCCAAACAATAGTTTGAAAGTACAACCATGTTAAACCAGTGTGATTTTCCATAATTTTTCTCCTCATCTCCATTAATGGCCTAGCCATTGCCAAGTCTAAATTTTGGCTAGAACTTCAAGTTTTGACTATAGCATTAACCTTTGGCTAGGTGAATCCACATTGGACTAGTAAAGTCAAAATAATAATATAATATTTTACAAAAAAAATTTATTTGTAATATTTTGCAAATACACTTCATATATTTCTTCAAACTGGATTCAACCACCAGATGCCACAAAAGCCAAGCAAAATATATTACATACTGTTGAAAAATGAAATAGAATAAGGTAGAAAATAACAGACTATTTATCAAAATTGAAATGGATAATATAGAATTTAAAATAATTAGATAATATAGACATTAAAATAACATATATATTTTTGAAATGGATGTAAGATGTTACAAAACAGAAAGGGCATGCAAGGTAACACTTATGTATATAATGTATGATGGGTCAAAAACTTCAAAACCTGTGCACCTGATATAAGATTAAAATATAATGGTTGTTGGAAATGATTAAAATATTACTTTGGTGAGTGAATAGTGTCTAGCCAAAGATGACTAGGGAGCTTAATTTACTGTAGCTCATATATTGAACTTCAGTTGTTTCACTGGTTTGGCTAGTCCAATGTAGAGGATTTTACTCATGCCTAGCCAAAGTATGAAGATGCATTGGCATTTGGCTAGTCCAATGCCAATGCTCTCGGCAATTTGCAACACACCCACACCTGTCCTGGACTTTTTTGTTTCTTTTTTTATAAGTTTTTTGGGCAAAATTACTTATCAAAAGAAAAATTTGTCTGGGAAAAATTTACAATTGATCTTTTCATCTAGGCAACATGTAATTAGGTGCCTCTCTTAGTATATTTCCTGTGTACTTGGGCATTGCCTAATTTCATTCACATCAATAAAGATTATTACTTATAAAAAAAAAACATGTATAGACCCAATCCATCAGAAGTTAGACAATTTTTTTTATAAGTAAATTAGGCAATTTACAATAAATTTTACAACCAAGATACCTCCTTCCAGCTACCATTCCAGAACACCTAATCCATAACTGAATGTATATTTATATTAAAAGAACGAGAGATTTTCTGGAATGGGAAAGCCTTAGGTATGGATATGGAGTTTGGAATGAGGAAGTTAAAACTAACTACATCCCATATAAAAATTCAGTTTTTTTTTTTTTTTTGATAGGTAATCAAAGATAATATATTCGTAGAATTTTGGTTCTATTTGGAAGATGTGGTTTTTATTCATAAAATTCAGTTATAGAAATAGCAAGTTCACCTGGCTGGGCACCGAGCTCAATAACATGCAACTTTGATGTAATCTGTCCAGCATTGAGGGTCTTTGTGGCAAAGGAAATAAGAATAGAAGGATTCTCATTTCCTGGGAGCTGTAAAAACATATAAGTTTATCGACATCAATAAAACTGTCTATCTTTTGCACTCATTTAATGAATTTTGTTACCTTAAAAAAATGTGAAAATGTGAAAATAGGATTAGGAAAGGGAAACCCTCACACCTTAAATTGCGCAAATGATGCAGCATGTGCTTCAAGAGCTTGACTGCGCTGCTGATCAACGGAGAAAAGTTGCATATTCCCTTTAACCAATTGTGGCCTCTATAATCAAAATCAGATGAGGAAGTCAAAACAAGAATACCAAGACAGTTGATAAAACTTATCACGGAAAAAAATACCATAAATTCAGGCAGGCAGTTTAATCATGGACTGCAAAGCATCCAACCAAATTTAGGATATCATTCAGGCAAACTTAGCTAGATCGATGCAGTGAGCTTGGAGCTTATTGAATTCCATTAAATGTAGTTCTACCACGCATATTCTCACTTTCACCATAACGAGTTTTTACTCGTAAACATCAGCACTCTATACTTCATTCAATGTTGGATGGTATCAGGTACTTTATACAAAAGAGCATTGATGTAGCCAACTCTTTTTATTGGCAAGTTTTTTTTACCGAGTAAAGATATCAAAATTTTATTACGAGCGGAAGGGGCACATCCTAATCTTGAGTAATTTTTTATTGCAAAATTAGACATTCATTTAGTGAATTTTAAACCCACAATCTCAACCTACACCATGTTCAAGGAAGTGTCATCTTAGCTAGATCTCATTGATACGAGGCGAGGAACTTTGAATGGGCATGAACAGAAAAACAGAAACATACCTCGGGAGAACCAGGAGCAATTCCAATCAAAACCAACCACTTTTCAGAAGAGTCACATCGATAGTTTATTATCTGGTTGTTTGCCATATTAGCTGTTCGATCAAACATCTTTACTGGCTCAGAATCACCTACATCAGATATGCAGTGAGGAACATATAACAGTGAACAATTAGAACAAAACAAGAAGGTAAATATGAAGATATCCCCGAAACAAGAACTTTAGAACCTGAGATTATTGCAGCATGACACTGAAATAGGTTTTCTGATAAGTATACTGAAATAGGTTAAATAAAAGGATTTTACCTTCAATGGACCAATGATACACTGAGGTCTGAGTCACCAGGCCCAGCATCTTTACTGTAATCCACTTCCAAAACACGATCTATACAGGAAGCATGGGGACTTGATTCAGGAATGATTTCAATCTCAAGTATCAAAATAAACCCGCAGAACAAAAAAAAATAAAAAAGATATCTCATAAACTATAGCAGAGAAGCTACCGTATTAAAATTCTCACCTGCTCAGGCATTTGAAAAGATTTCATTTTTGCTTTCATCTCAATGTTAAATATTTGCAAATGATCCTGATTGGTTCCTTGGAGTTGGGCTTAACAGAAATATCACAGATAAAACAATGTGAGTGCAGAGAATAATAGGAGTGTGCATAAACCTAAAATATAAATATGCATATATTAGTTTTTAAAGTAACAGATAAAATGCAGCTAAATTAGGACATGCCACAATGTGCATGCCAAAAGTTAAATTCTTGCTTAACCTCGAATGCTAAGATACTTGTGCAGTTGAGGAAAGATAGAAAAACAAGTAGTAACACTGGACATGAACAAGCCCCTAGGGGATGGCTCAAGTTGTAAAGGCCTTGGGATTGGGGGTATGCTTCCCACAGGTCTAAGGTTCAAATCCCCTTGGATGTGAACAATCTCTAGGGGCCATCAGACTGGGGATTTTCCCCTTGAATTACCCGAGGTGCACTTGCAGGAAACTCCTTGCCGAGAGTCTGTGCACCCCGGGATTAGTTGGGACACTGTTCCTGGACATCCGGTGCCAATAAAAAAAAAAAAACTAGGCATGAACACACTGGTTTAACTAGTTGCATACATAAACATATTCAACCACAATGTTTAGGTCAAAATAGATCCTTGAGCTCTCATGCTTGACGTTAAACTAGTTGCATGTTAAGGAGAAAGTATATAACAATAAATGACAAAATTTCCCAAGATCTAAGATTGCATGACATAAGAAGCAACAAATAGTAGTCCAATCATAGTACCAATTCCACACACAATTCTATATCCATAAAGCGAATAGCTAACTGATAACCAAATCCTACCTTTC
Organism: Juglans regia; assembly: GCF_001411555.2. Taxonomy (NCBI): domain Eukaryota; kingdom Viridiplantae; phylum Streptophyta; class Magnoliopsida; order Fagales; family Juglandaceae; genus Juglans; species Juglans regia. The sequence goes on along the minus strand of NC_049912.1, from coordinate 30,971,678 downwards.
AAAGCAAGGATTCTAGAATTAGGATTCATAAGGGCTGAGTCTGCAGTGATAGGCCTCCTCAAAGGCTGCATCGGCATACTCATATCAATAATAACAACACTATTCTGTGGCGCTGTTTCCCGCACACATATATACTTATCGGACTCCATAGTAACATGAGTAAATGTAATGAATTGCGGATTAATCCCAATGCTGGGTAACTGCAATCACATCAAATCATAACAGTTCAGAACTCTGGTTGTATTTACTGCTCATGAAATCATATCAGATTAGATCACATATATACTAATCAGATAACATCACACAGATCTAGGTAACTGCAACCATGTCATATCTCACAAGTCCACGCTTGGTAACTCAGTTTATAGATTAATTCCAACTTAATGAATGGATATATACAAATCAGATCACATCATATCTTTGCCATAGATACTTTAAGGAAGAGACATGTTCTGGTGATAGAATGGTGTTGTAAGTGTAAGAGGAATTGGGAATTTGCAGATCATCTTTACTCCATTGTGATGTTGCTAGCACTTTATGACAAGTTGTTTTGTATTTTTTTGAGCCAGAATGGATGGTGCTAGAAGGGTAGCAGATTGGTTAATGCTCCGGCAAGGACAGTTTGTTAGTCATCATAGTGAGGCCTTATTGAAAATGATCCCGATCTGTATGATGCTGTGTATTAAGGAGAAGAAAAAATGACCGAAGCTTTGAAGACAGCACAACGCATTAGAGAGGCCTCAAGGATTTCGTTTTCAATTCACTCTACCATTGGATGGAAGCTCACTTATGTTATTCTAGTTTTACCTTGCACGATTTTCTTCATCTAATTTATCTAATTAAATAAATCTGATGTATACTCCATGTATGCTTGATTATAACGAACTTAACTTGTCACAAAAAAAATGCAGTCAGAAAATAGATAGTGAAATTATATCCGATGAGACAATTTTTTTTTTTTAATAAGTTGTCCTATGAGACAAATTATGAATCAACTTCGAGAAAGTGATGGAATAATTACAGATCTGAGTAGAAATCAGAAATTTCAAATCCATCGAAAATATGATGCAAACCAGACATTAAAAGCACTGTGAGATTAGTGAATCGCGGAAGTCATAGCACAGTATTTGACGTAGAATCGAAATTGAACAAAAAATAATAATAACTAAACGTCTAAACCACCGTAATTATGCCATCAATGCTGTTTCAGCTCAAAAGACAGCTATCGTTTCAAACTCTTCGCAAAGCTATAAGAGCAATCATTGCAACTGTAGTGAAAAAGAGAGGGAGAGAACTGACAGTTAAGGCCTCTTTCATGGTGATCGGAGCGTTGGCGGCCGCCATGGTGGCTCAGCTGTGGATGTAATCAGATCACCGATGGATAAGCAGATCCAAGCTCACAGTGGATTCGAATCGCTGCAAGATCTGAAGCAGCGACAAAACCCTGTAACCCTCCGTAGGAAGGAGAGGGAGAGATCTACAGCGAGACGGGAGAAATCCAAGCTGCGAATTTCGGATTAACGAGTGGAAGGTGAAGGTGACTGCAACAGTGTAAAGAGGAGCGGAGATGGCATAAACAAGCCACTAGGAAAGCATGTGAGAGATGAAATAACAAAATTTAAAACAAGTAAAAAAAAAAAAATCAGCGTCAGAAAGGAAGAGACGTGTTAAGATGTGCCAGCCTAGAGACGAGAGGCATTGCTTTTCTTGCATTGGTTTTATAGATGCCGGGTCGGTTCCGGGTCCGGGATAAAATGGATCCACCCAACTTATATTTCGGCTTAGGAAAGTAGAAACTCGATCAATTCATCTCATCTCATCGTTATAATTTTTTTAAATTTTTACATAAAATATAATAAATAATTTAATATTTTTAAATTTCAAAATAATAATAATATTTTATTTTACTATTCATAAACTATCTCAACTTATCACTAAATTCAGACAGGCCGAGAGTGACTCGCTTGTCCGACACAGACAGAATCGTTGCTTTCTTTTTATGGGACGAAATTATAATTCTTTCGGTTTTGGACCTTCTCTAGTGACCACTTGGCAATGAAAGCACAGTTTTGCCGCAGCCCCTATCGCAAGAACAATTGCCTGCGTTTGCATATGTCGTTGTTTGTGTGCAAGAACAGGCATATATAAGTCATTGGCTTTTGGTCTTCAAGACCATATTTCTTTTGTCACTTTTAATTAAGAAGTGCATATACTCATTGTAAGCCTCATAGTGGCCATTGCCCACGCGGGGGCAAATCTTCTCATTCAAAAGAGGAGGATCCAATATAAACTATTTGGTTACACTTTATTTGACGTTCTCCCATGCACAATATTATATATATATATATATAAGGAAATAAGTATATTTATTTAAAATACCCAAATATATTTTATTTAAGTAATAAAATCTAACATTACAAAATTTCTGTATGCCTGTCACGAGAACACGTGAATCTAGCTACAGATGACATCAAGTATATGACTCTTATTTCATACTATTACAATAGCAATATAGTTATTGGAACCTTTTCAATTTGATTAGAGATTATTGTAATACTTTGTACAATATTGATGGAGATGATATTATACACATTATATGTGAACAAGCCTTAATCTTGCAACTAATTTATGGCTCCAATGGTTTAAACATTATGGGTCCATAGCCAGACGGTTGGATATACGACAACCAGCTAAGTCAGTTTCAATGCCAAATGGAGGACAAGTTGGACAACAACCAACATACAAGCTATAAGAATGTATAACTCTTTTAATGGGGGCAATTCTAGCACAGGCGTGTTAAAAAGATGCTGCTTAATTTCTAGCTTGCGCGGCAACTGGTTGGTAACTCAAAATATGAAACGGGAGTTATCGATCTATATAATATGTTTGGACAAGTTCTTGGAGAGAACCAATCTACCAAATAATGAGATAAGCCAAATTGGCGGAGAAACTGCACAATGAGTCCCACTAATAGTTTTGTTCACTTTTTTAATGGAGGGTTTATTTTTTTACAAATGCTTGCATGAAACTTGTCTATTTGAAACTTGTACAAATCATTTCTTATTAACAATTACAGATAATACAACATCAATCGATATTTAACCATAGTTGAACATGCAAACAATTTTTTTTTTTTTGAAAAAAAAATCGTTACCAAATTCAATATTATCCAAATAAATTATGAATTTACGAAATTCGTAAAACCCGAAGTTGTGGTTTCAAGTCATGTATATATCAGAAATGTACCGAGCCATGATGAACGTAAAGGCTTTACGAGTGTCGTCGATAAGATCAGTGGGGTAGACACAGCAACATCGAGTGCTCGCATATTAGCTGTTTCGATTCTTAATTCAACTTCCCACACAGGGAGTGTCATCATTTCAATTCCATTTCAGATACCAATTCCCCAAATCCATCCTTCATCGCAACCAAACTTGCGATAATCCCAATGAAAGACAGCAGACTATGCAGTAAAATACAGAAAATGCCTCTGCTACCAAAAGAATATTACACAAATATTCACAAACCTTATACACCGGAAAAAATATATTATTTCAACTACACCTCCACTGAAACGGAGAAAAAAAATGAGATACCAAAACTCCACAGAATAGCACAAGCATATCGCTAGATTGTCCTCGCCCCGATGGTCTAGATTGCCCGCATATCAGAAGCTGCTCATTGGAGGCATGCCAAAGGGTGGCATAGGAGGCATCCCCATTCCACCCATATGTGGTGGTGGAACAAAACCTCCCATTCCTGGTGCACTTCCCATACCTGGCATTGGAGGTGCAGGCAAAGCTAGAGGCAGCAACTGAGCATACATGTTCTGCATCACATTAATCAATGCTTAAATTATTCATAAACCAAAAAGAAAAGAACAGAAAACAAAATTAATGGAAAACTAACAACACGGTGGTTAAAATTTTGATTGGGGAAATATATGACTAAGATATATAGACCCAGAAAATGTAAGAAGTCCACACAGGCAGTGAGGATAAAAATACTCTCAGAAAGCCCTAGACGAGAACCATAATTTTGAAAAATCAACAGACTAGCAGTCTTGAAATGATTACCTGCTGCGCAATTACATCCTTCTCTTCCCTCTCTTTAGCCTTGACCTCATTTTGAGCCTCAATTTTGTCCTTAACAAGTTCATCAACTTTGCCTGTGTATTCTCGAATGAACTACAAAACCAAAGAAAAAGTGTGATTATTTGTAAGAAATATTCCAAATAGGAGGGCCATGTTTCTACAACCAACCCCACCCCCCAAAAAAATAAACATCAAACAGAAAAGGGCATCTTGCAAGCACAATAATTTTCCAAACTTCACCCCCCAGTCCACTTCCTGAGCGCCCCTCTTCCCAAACCTTGACCCTCTTTCTACCTAAATATTGAACACAATTATGTACACCATATAACACTAAAAAATCTCACAAGCAAGGTAGCTGGCAGCATAAAAATGATCAAAATCAAATCAGAGATCCATATGCCAAGCACGAGCTCAAACTAATATTTGGCATGACATGCTATGCACCTAAACCTAAGCTTACACCGGTAAAAGAGAATGGAATAGGGAGTATATATGATATTGTAAATCACCTGCAGCAGATAGGGGAAAGCAAAGTCGATCATATTGTTCATCCAGGCAAGTTCAAGAGCAATGTCTGGTCGGATCAAATCGTAACAAACAAACAGGCATGAAGCAAAGCATTCCTTCTTTCCCTGCACAAGCACATCCATATAAAAGATAAAATCATAAAAAAACATAGATTATCCACAAACTCACTCAATAGCTGTAAAAAATAACATGCCCAAATGCTACAAGTAAAAGCTGAAATTTTGAGAGAGAGAGAGAGAGAGCCATTTTCCAAATCAGGGAAGTTGATTGTTTGACATCTTTTTTTTTTCACAAGTAAAAGGATTGTTTGGCATCCTTCACATGGAAACATAAATATATCCTCCAGGACTACCTGTGCAGGAGCTGTAACAGACATCCCAACCCAACAACTAACATTGCAAACAGACCCGACTATGAGTAAGAATGTTCTCATGAAATTGGCTGTCTCCATGCCATCTTTGTAAAGGTTGTGTACCCAACCAAAAAAACAATCTAAATTGCAAACAGTAAAAGAGAAAACATGTTTTAGAACAAGCTATGTACCTTTTCAATGAAGTAAACAAGCAACTCTTCCGCAAGTTCACGGTCACCAGATTGTGAAGCTGTCTCCATGGCATCTTTGTAAAGGTTGTCTTTCTTTGACAATGCAATGGACTGCTTCCACCTGCCTGCTTTCTTGTATATATATGCAGCAACACGTCTCATTTCAAGAAGCTCGTGTTTCTCAATCTGCTCAAACACATAACAATGAGACCTGCAAAATTGGACTAGTTAACAGAGAACATCAAGGGAAAATCATTGCATCTCACCTTCTGCGCAAGGCCAATTTGATCAAAGTTATCATGCAAATCAATTGATTCACGCAATCTCTCGTAGTCTTCCTCCTCAACATATATCCCGTTCAAAGCTTCATTCACGGCAGCCACATTGTTACTCTGAACTGCAATCATGTATGGCTTCACAAGATGCAGGTGACCCGCCTGATATAACATGAAAAAAAGAACTCGAGAGTTAGAGCCAAGCAAAGAGAGTCATAACTTAGACTCCAACAAGATCATAAACCTCAAGAAGTAATACCTTTCGCATAATGTCAACAACACGTGTATGGTCCACACGAAGTGCAAGCACATTGAGAAGATCATTAATAAGGTCTGGATGTTCTTGCAAGTAGAAGTGCACAGCCTTATAGTATAGCTCCACATTAGCAACTTTAACTGCAACATCCTTGAACTGCATGTGATCCCATGCCTCTGGGGAATGATTCATTATAGTGGTTGCAGCGTTATCAAACTCATCATATTGGATATACAGATAGGTTAGTTCCTGCCAATGCTGTTGTTCATCACAGGCTCGTATAAGCTTTGGAATATTGAGACGGGTTGAGAACAACTTAATATGCTCCATAAGCTTCTCAGGACGGTATCTAGCATACAGAACTCCCAACTCAGTGAAGATGCCCATATGTGCTCGTTCTAAACCTAAACCGCTCTCCATAAGGGAGATTAGCTCATTAAAGCATCCCCTATTCTGGTAATACTCGCTGACCTCTTCCAAGTCATCCACCTATTAAGCAGCAAATAGAGTTGAGAGTTGAAAAAATATATAAGTTATCAATATAGAACATGCTGATTTGCTTGATATATAAATGTGTGGGTGTATATAGCATCTTGCCGAGCACTAAAGCAAATGTTATCTTTGTACCCAGCAAGGGCCCAAATTTCAGACTTACAACTGAAGCGCATTAAAATTAGACCTTCAAATTTCATAGGAAGTATATAGAATGCAACAATAACCTGTATAATAATGTTGAGACCACATATTTGAGCTAAGCGGAATTCCTCTGCATCAACACAAGCAAAGCAAACTTCCTTCCATGTTTTTGAGCTGTTAGCTTTCCTTGCTGCATCAACGGCACCTTGGAACTGTCTCAGTTTCACAAGAGTGCTAGCCAACTTGGCCCAGTTAGATATAAAAGCAAATATAATTTTGGCAGCCTCATACAGGGCTTCATCATATAAGCGATCACCGACATTTTGGAGATTAGCTACGTTAGGCATGAGAATGAATTCCTCAATTTCACTCAGCCTATCGATCTTTGCATATGCATAGATGAGCTCACTGTCCACCTTGGGCTCTTTTGCCTTCTGCCTAACCATCAGAAGGTATCTCACCAAGTCATGGTAAACATTTGCATCCTCAGCAGCACGAATTACATCCAAGAATTGAGTCATATCATCTGCTCTAATGAAAGACTCAATGGCATCGCTCACCAGGCCCTCCCTGAGTTGAGCCTTGGCTACCTGGCTCCAAACAGCATCTTCTTCAACACGGAATGCAAACTCCACAGCCCGTTCAATGTTTTGGATATTATCCAATAAGACATTGACCGCCTGAACATTCAAATTAAACTTCTTGAAAATTGCAAATGCTTCCTCGTACAGCTGGGCTTCCACAGCCACTTCCCCAACTGCAGGTCCATCAAAGTTATCAAGTCTATTAATGTAATCCATAACTCTAGATGGATCTGCTTTGATGGCTGTCAAAATGAGCAGGTTTTGCAGATTAAAATTCCCACTGAATGCGGAGTTCTGAAGCACAATCTTTTCAAGGAGCTCAATTAATTCGTGAGGCAGATCAGCTGTCATGAAAGCCTTAACAGCTGCAGAAACTTGTTCAGGGCTCTTGCTTTCGGGCAAAGCAGTAGATACAACTTGATCAATGAGCTGTCTTCTATAGACATTTTCAGGGTTAAGAACTTTCTCCCAAAGATCAGCATCCATCCTTTCAACCACATATCTGCAACCAAAGTATGAGTCAATAAGCCTTAAAGCACCAACTGCACCTAGTAAGACAAAAAAAAAAGAAAAAACACAAACCTTGCTTGCAGTTTGAACAAAGAATTTTTATTTGTGACGTTGATAAGCTCTTCATCACATTGTCCTCGCCGGTATGCCACAACAGCCAGGGTAGGATCACGTTTCTCACAATATTTACCCACAACACGGGAATCATAATAGGGGTTGGTGGTAAGGAAGTGCTCTGGATTGTTGTTGCTATCAATGATAATTTTCCCCAGAGCATTGTGAACATGAACATCTTGGCTTCCCTCGCTCACAAGATGCTCTAGGAACTGAGTGAGCAAACGAAGTCGATTCCTAATATAAAAAAAAATATCTATATGAGAACAAAATTAATGGAACACAAAGGGATGAAAATAGAGTTGGGACTTCACCTCTTCTCACATTCCTCCACAAGGGGCTCCACCGGAAGTAAAGAACGGACAGAAAGAATTAAGCCTTTGATAAAATCTTCAGGACACTCATCATCAAGCAGCTGCCCCACTACTAAAGGAGCATTCCCTGGGTTCACCTATCCAAAGGAACACAGAATGTCGCAAGTACAAGAAATGAGTAAATTTCGTTTAACAGAAAAGACATTTGCAAATGTTCAAAGAGCTAAAAATAACAATTTGAGAACATGGAGAGTCTAATGGATGTGGCATTATGTGTAAGAAGAATGGGAAGTCGGTGGATCATCTCTCACTTCACTGTGAGGTTGCAAGAATGTCATGGGTTGAGATCTTTAATAGAACATGAATTGCTTGGGTAATGCCCAATAAGGTTGTTGATTTGTTTGCATGTTGGAAAATATGTAGGGCCAATTCATATATTGAGGATGTATGGAGGATGATTCCTCTCTGTATCATGTGGTGTTTATGAATAGATAGGAATGGTTGAAGTTTTAAAGGAGTGCTCTCTAGATGAGCTAAGAAGTTTCTTCTCCCATACTTTATTTCTTTGGACATCCTCTTGTGTACTTAATGGAGTTTGCTTCAATGATTTTCTTGTATCACTTTCTAACTCCTTATTATGTAACTAGGTGTATGTGTTTGTATACCTCCCATGCACTTGGGCTATGCCTATTTACTACTATCAATAAAATGTTATTTTACTTATAAAAAAATAACAATTAAAAAACCTCATACCTTCTGAACATAACCTTCGATGTAACGAAGCATGTTGTTGGAGTACAGATAATGTGTGAGATCTGGAACAAATCCAAAACGGTCACAAACATTAATTAGGGGCCGCGCATCTGGAAGCTTTGCTTCCATTAAAAAGTTCTTTGTTTTCTCAGGGTCGTAGAAATTCGACTCTCTGGTCACACGCTCAACCTCTTTGATTTGTCCAGTTTTAGCAGCTGCCTCAATGTACTTAAAGTGAATGTCAGGGTCCTCACTGTTCCATACATTGAAGCGAATCAGGAAAAAAAAAAAAAAAATGGATGTACCATCAGTCCATAAGTGACCAAGCAAAAAGGAATTTTTGTCAATTAAGTAGGTCACCTGGAGCTGAAATATGAGCCAAGGAAAAAGTACAATCCTTCATATGACTTAAATTGTTCAAAAAGCTTTATGCATGCATCCACACCCAACTGTTCACAATATTCCTTGGCAACCTGCACAGGTGTGTAAAGATAAGCTTCATTTAAGTAATAATTCAGATTTTCACATAACAAAAGACAGTGATGTTTACCTGCACAATTATCTGAAGATTTCCTCTTAGATTGACCAACAAAAGGTCCTTCATACACTCCAAAGCCCATTCACGTGACAGAGTGCCAAAAAATTCCACAAGTGACTGTAAAGAACCACAAAGTTAGTAGGAAGTTTAAAAAATCCATCATAACCTAAAGATAAAAGCATTGGAGTAGAGGAACCTGTGGCTCAATTGCATGTGTGTTCACAATGACACGCTTTATATCTGGCAATTCTGTGTAATGCTGCATCACAAGTGAAATGCTTAACACGGAATAATGTTTGAGTAGATGTACAAAAATAATTAAAAGAAAAAGAAAAAAAAATTAATGAACAAGGAGAACTTCAAGAGGACATTACTTGCAGAGCTCGCACGTAAAGACCGGCCTTTTCACAAAGTTGGGCAATTCGAGGACGGTCATAATGGCTGAACATTCCATTAGCTAATATGGCATCAGCTACATTTGGAAAAGTTACTAAATTGATTTCCAGGACCTATATAAAATAAAAGTGTTACAGTGGCTGAAAAGAGCAGCAATTATCCAAATGGAAGTTAGATAGCATTAACAAAGAGAGCGTGAATCAAAACCTTTGTTTGAAGGAAACTATGTTCAGGAAGATTTGGCTTCAAAACATCTAATAGAAAAGCGGTTGCCTCACGGATCAGGTTCCTCTGTTAAAACCGCAAACAATTGAAAGCAAAAATGAAAATTAATTGACCCATATGAAGCCTGTCAGTATTAAAAAAAATTAAAGCAATAACAATGGGAAATCACACACCCTTATTATTACATTAATATACCAGCTCAAAAGTCATTAGAGCCAACAAACCTGAAGAAAGAGATCTGTTATGGTAGTGTAATCAACTGGACAACCTCCCTCCATTTGAGACATCATTAGCGCAAAATTAACAGCTCCCTACATTCCAAAAGTAAGTATTAGCTCCATGGTTCCAGAAAGAAAAGGTCCGTGATGGGTAAATATTAAGTTGATTAAATATGGTTTCAAGATTTTCTCCTTATCCAAAAAATAATACTTTTATACTACAACACAGTTATTCAGAAAAAGGTAAATGGAAAACATATGAAAGGAAAAGTTTAGGCTCTAACGGGATTTCTTATTTGCTCAAGTTTCAACCTTAAAGTACTAAAACAACAAAACATACAAACACAGAGAGATATAGTCCAATACCTGAGGATCTGAACGAAGGATTGTCTGTAGAAGGAATAGATAATCTGGACTGTACCCAACCTAAAGCAATAAAGAAACAATGACATCATCAGACCATGAAATAAGTATACAAAAATAAATGATAAATAATATAATAATAACAGTAATGCAATCAATCACAATAGCAACAATGATTAAAAGAAAAAGAATATCTTCACCTGTTTTGAATATATCAAAATTTTATCAAACTCCCTCCGTTCAGCAAAAGCAGCAACGACTTTTGGAGTTGCTCTGGCTTTAATGTATATTTTCAATGCGAGATCATTATCCACAGTCTACATTGGAACAGAATAGTATGAACACAACAAAAATAAATAAATAATTTCAAATACAGCAGCATCAGCATTGGGATAAAGTAAACCAGTAACTCGATAAATTCATTTCAGAAGTGTCTTTCATATATTTGAATCTCAAATTGCGCATCAAACCTTCACGAGATCCCCTAGTTCCTCACTGCATTCCAGCTTATCCTCTGCCAACCAATTCTCCAAAAGATTCTTTTTGTTTTGGTTCACAACAAGGCGTGATAATTCCAATGACTCGAAAGCATTGAGCTTTCCTTTTGTCAAAAGTGTCCCAAAATACTGCAACAGAGGTGGCGTTTGCCCAGCTTGGACAGGAACACTCTGCAACAGAGCAAGATACCAACTTTTTATGCCAAGGCAGGAAGGAAACATGAACACAAAACTCTTGGCAGATACCAAGATTTCACCCGAGCTCAATTCAAATAGTACAACTCATGTAACTACAGCTGATTAGGGGAATTTGTTTTTACCTGCTCCTTCACATATTTGCAAACAAGTAACATGCAAAATAGCATGTTTGCTCCTATAGTATGTCTTATTCAGTAACTACCAAAAAATGCATAACTAAGCGCCCTCAAGAAAGAGGAGCAATCCTCATTTTTTTTAACAGGAACAATCTTATGCAGCAACTTTCAATTCCAGCAAAAGAAAGATCCAGATACACAATGAATGTCAAACTGGACAACAGAGACAGTGAGAAGAGATAAGGCCAATACAACCAGTGCTTACAGAGATCCTGAATGGCCAGAAATCAAATGGAGAAAACTTGACATGGATGAAGAACATTGAAGCTATGAAATATTAGCAGCCAACGAATGTGTTTGATTGAAATTTTGTTTTAAAGGTAAGATGTGTTTGATTGGAGAATCAAAATGTAAAACCTGGAATTTGGCAACTGTGTCCGGTGTTCGGAGGATTCCTTGTGGGGACTCAGCTGCAAGTTCTGCAGCTTCTTTGTACTTCGTTTGGGCAAATAGTTCTTGGAAACGTTGGACAACCTGAGACCCAAAACCGAGCATCCCCAGAATTTCAGTATTATAAGAACGCACAGGGCAGTAAATAATTCGAACTCTAAGCATATATTCACACACAAGCAGTTAAAGAATAAAAACATGTAATTAAAAAACATATTACCATTCAACATATGCAACACAAACATCATTTATTCTATCATTGTGAGACCCCAGGTTCTAAAACGCAATGGCAATAATACAAGTCCATATTCCCACATCCACAGTGAATATGAGACAGGGATATACTATATTCCCGAGAACAGGGGTTCGCTAACCTCAGCACCCACAGCTCAAAACATCATCTTTTTTATTCTTGGGATGTAATCATACTACACTTGTTAATCGTAACAAAAAGAGGGTCAACAGTAAACATCATTAATAAATCACATCTACCTCTACTCTTATTAAAAGCTAGGCAGCACTGGTATGCTTAGAAAATCTACAAAAGTACTTAAAACTGTTCAGTACTTTGCAGTGAAGGAGTCTTTTTAGGAGAAACATGTATAAAGAGAGTGCCTTGATCATTAAAAAAACCAATCTTTCAAAGCATTACCAAATCACAAACTGCAACATGGTTGCATAACAGCGTTAAATAACTACTGATTGATTTTAATTTTTATCTGCTGAGAATTTTCAAACTAGCAGAATGGGTACTATAAGGTGGAAAAAGAATCAGCTTACAAGCTGCTCGGCTCCAGGAAGATTCCCTCTTTTGGCAAGATTGACAGCAAGCTCCAAATTGTTCAACTGTAAATGTAAATAGACCCCATTTGTAAACAAAATAATTATTTTTCCATAATAAAACCAACAAAAATGCATGCTTGTGAGTATACCTGGCCACTAACAAATGGTACAATTGTTTGATCATTTACAGTAGCCAATAACACCTGTCCACGCCTATTGATTGCATAAAAACCTCCCACTGAGGAAGCTTCTGCTGTCAAAAATATTGGATCTGGACTGATTCTATTTCTATAAACTGCAGTAGCGGTCTCCAAGTCATAAACAAATAATAGCCCAAGCTTGGTGATCACATAGATCAAACTGTATTTGTGGGATATCTGTGAATTAAAAAATTCATGACTATCAATTTTGCAGCAGTTTACTGAAACAAGTACCAAAAAGTAGCGACTTTGATACCTGCATTGCAACTGGAAAGTCATCGGCAAAATCTGGGGGGAAGAAAAGATCTGCTTGTTTCTTTGTAAAAGAAGGCTTCCCTACCATCAAAAATGCAAATTCATATAGTTATTAAGGATGCAAGGAAAAAAACATTGGTTGGCAGGATGCAAGAAAGTTGAAGAAGTACAAAATGTGAATACATATCAATGATACCATAACTTCTGTAAACTAATACTCTGCCTCCAGGGTTCCCTATAGATTCGGTAAATTAATACAGTCTGCTTCCAGGATTCCCACTTGATACCGAGAAATGTTTATGAATCTCAAGCTCTTACTTCCTATAGCCATAAACTCAAATACGCATCTTGACAAGCCTAAAACATAGCAAAAACTTACTACTTACTCCAAGTCCAACTTATACAAAACTTCTAAACAATAGCTTTGAAAGTACATCACATGTATACTTCCAGTGTACCTGGGCTATGCCTACTTTCTGATCAATAAAATATCTTATTACTTATAAAAAAAAAGCTTTGAAAGTACAACCATGTGAAACCAGTATTCATTTATATTTTCCATAATTATTCTCATCTCCACTAAGATTTCAGTAATTCGCAACACATAGCCACACCTGCCCTGACCTTTTTTATTTCTTTTTTTATAAGTTGTCTGGGCAATAGTTTTTTTTTACACCATTGATCTTTTAGTGTAGGGCCTAGGCAACGTGTGGAGACCCAATCCATCAGGTTTTATGCAATTTATAATGAGTTTTACAACCAAGATACCTATTTCCAGCTTGCATGACAGAAAACCAAATCCATAACTGAATTTACATACATACATATATAAAGAACAAGAATTTCTCTGGAACAGGGAAATCTGTAGGTACGTATATGGAATTTGGAATGTGGAAGTTAAAACCTATTCCAACCCATGTATACATTCGGTTATATCAATGTTCCTTTCTAAACATAGCTCTTCACCACTCCATGTAAACAGCACACGAAGAACATATCACAAGTCATTTTAAGGAAACCAGAACATTGAATAGACAGAGAAAATGAAGGCATTACTGGAAAATTCTACCTATGTCACTAAAAACAAAAGGAAGAGCAAACAACCAAAAGGTAATTAGAAAGAAATAGCAAGTTCACCTGGCTGGGCACCAAGCTCAATAACATGCAACTTTGATGTAATCTGTCCAGCATTGAGGGTCTTTGTGGCAAAGGAAATAAGAATAGAAGGATTCTCGTTTCCTGGGACCTGTAAAAACATAAAGTTTACCGACATCCATAAAACTGTGTATGTTTTGCACTCATTTAAAGAATTTTGTTACCTTTGAAAAAACATGAAATTCTGAATAGCATTAGGAAAGGGAAACCCTCACACCTTAAATTGGGCAAATGATGCAGCATGTGCTTCAAGAGCTTGACTGCGCTGCTGATCAACGGAGAAAAGCTGCATATTTCCTTTAACCAATTGTGGCCTCTATAATCAAAATCAGATGAGGAAATCAAAACCAGAATACCAAGACAGTTGTACAAATTAACACAAAAAATATAAAAAAAAAAAAATTCAGGCAGGCAGTTTAAATCGGGGATTGCAAAGCATCCAAGTAAATTTATGATATCTTTCAGGTCAACTCAGCTAGAGTGATGCAGTTAGCTTAGAGCTCATTGGGTACGATTAAATGTAGTTCGACCACGCATATTCTCACTTTCTCCATAAAGCATTTTTTTTTCACTTGGAAATATCAGCTCTCTATACTCCCTTCGATGTGCTAGTATCAGACCCTTCATCCAAAAGAGCATTGATAATTTGATGTAACCAACGCTTTTTATTGGCAAGTTTTTTTAATAAGTAAATATATCGAAATTTTATTAAGAGTGATATGTGCACAACCCCATCGCTTGGGTATTTTTTATTGGTAAATTAGACATTCATTTAGTGAATTTTAAGCCCAGAATCTCAACCCACATGATGTTCGAGGAAGTGTCATCTTAGCTAGATCTCATTGATACGAGGTGAGGAACTTTGAATAGACATGAACAGAAAGACAACGTACCTCAGGAGAACCAGGAGCAATTCCAATCAAAACCAACCACTTTTCAGAAGAGTCACATCGATAGTTTATTATCTGGTTGTTTGCCATATTAGCTGTTCGATCAAATATCTTTACCGGCTCAGAATCACCTACATCAGATATGCAGTGAGGACGATATAACAGTGAACAATTAGAACCTGAGATTATGGCAGCATAACACTGAAATAGGTTCTCTAATAAGTATACTGAAATGTGTTAAATAAACGGATTTTACCTTCAATGGACCAATGATACACTGAGGTCTGTGTCACCAGGCCCAGCATCTTCACTGTAATCCACTTCCAAAACACGATCTAGACAGAAAGAAGCACGGGGACTAGATTTAGGTATGATCTCAATCTCATAGTATTAAAATCAAACCCGCAAAAAAAAAAAAATAAAAAAAAAAAAATAAAGACAAAACAAAGCATAAAATATCTCATAAGCTATAATAGACAAGCAACCAAATTAAAGTTCTCACCTGCTCAGGCATCTGAAAAGATTTCATTTTTGCTTTCATCTCAATGTTAAATATTTGCAAATGATCCTGATTGGTTCCTTGGAGTTGGGCTACGCAGGAATGTTGCAGATAAAACAATGTGAGTTCAGAGAATAATAGAAGTATGCATGAACCTTAATGTGTGTGTGTGTGTGTGTGTGTGTGTATTTATTGATTTTTAGCAGGAAAAAATATAAAACACAACAGCATTGGGGAGTGCCTTAATTAGCAAGCCAAAAGTTAAATTCTTTCTTAACCTAGTATCCTAATATACTAGAGCAGTTGAGGACAGATAGACAAACAAGTAACACCGGGCATAAAAACTGGTTCAACTAGTTGCATACACAAACAAATTGGATCAAAACATTTAGGCCAAAAAACATCCATGAGCTTCAGGCTTGAGGTTAAACTAATCGCACACTAAGGAGTATGTGACAACAAACGACAAAAAATCCCAATGTTTTAAGATTGCATGACATGAGAAGCAACAAATAATTAAGTGATAACTGCATCCTACCTTTCAAAGCAAGGATTCTGGAATTTGGATTCATAAGTGCTGAGTCTGCAGTAATTGGCCTCCTCAAAGGCTGCATCGGCATATTCATATCAACAATAACAACACTATTCTGTGGAGCTGTTTCCCGCACGCATATATACTTATCGGACTCCATAGTAACATGAGTAAACGTAATGAATTGCGGATTAATCCCAATGCTGGGTAACTGCAATCACATCAGATCATACAAGTCTATAATTCCATTTGTGTTTACGGCTTATCAAATCAGGTCAGATCATACACGTGCTTATAATGTATACTAATCAGATCACATCACACAGATCTCAGCAACTGCAATCATGTCAAATCACACAAGTCCATGCTCGGTAACTCGGGTAACAGGTTAATTCCAAGGTAATGAGCACATATATACAAAGCAGATCACATCATATCTTTTACTGTCGAGAACTTAAGGTAGAGACGTGTTATGGTGATAGAATGGAGTTAAAGTGTAAGACAAATTAGGAATCTGTGGATCATCTTTAACTCCATTGTGATGTTGCTAGCACTTTATGACATGTTGTTTTTATTCTTTTAGGGCCAACTGGATGGTGTGTTGATGGATAGTACATTTATTAATGCTCTGGAAAGGACAGTTTGTTAATCGTCACAGTGAGGCCTTATTGAGACTGATCTTGATCTGTCGTGTACACGGAGAGGAAAATGACAGAAGCTTTGAAGACAGCACAAGGAATTAGAGAGACCTCAAGGGCTTCTTTTTCAATTCCCTTACTGTCGGATGGAAGCTCACTTATTTTATTCCAGTTATAGCTTCCTGGATTTTCTTCACCTCTTTACTTTATCTAATTCTGTAAGTCTGATGCATATTCCATGTGTGCTTGATAGTACCGAACTTATCTTACTAGTCACAAAAAAATGCAGTCTAAAAATGGATAGTGAAATTATATTCTATGAGACAAATTATGAAGCAACTTTAAAAAGGTGATGGAGTATTTTACAGATCTGAGTAGAAACCAGAAATTTCAAATCCATCGAAAATATGATGCAGACTAAGCATTACAAGCACTGTGAGATTAACAAATCGCTGAAGTCATGGCACAGAACTTGGCATGGAATCGAAATTGAACAAAACAATAATAACTAAACCAACGTAACTATGCCAGCAATTCCTTTCCAGCTCAAAAGACGGCTATCGTTTCAAACTATTCATAAAGCTCAAAGAGCAGTCATTCGGATTATAGCAAAACATAAAGGAAAAGGGAGCGAGAGAACTGACAGTTAAGGCCTCTTTCATGGTGATCGGAGCGTTGGCAGCCGCCATGGTGGTTCAGCTGTGGATGTAATCAGATCAACGATGCAGAGGCAGATCGAAGCTCACAGGGGATTCGAATCGCTGCAAGATCTGAAGCAGCGACCAAACCCTGTAACCCTCCGATGGAAGGAGAGGGAGAGATCTACAGCGAGGTGGAGAAATTCAAGATGCGAATCACGGATTAATTAGTGGAAGGGGAAGGTGACTGATACGGTGCAAGGAGGAGCAGAGATCGCATAGACAAGAGTCTGTCACACTAGGAAAGCATATAAGAGATGCAATAGTAAATTTTCAAAAAAGATAAAAAAAAAAAAAAAATCTTCATCAGAAAGGAAAAGACATGTTAAGATGGGCTTTGCTTGTTAGCCAAGAGACGAGGGGCATTTGCCTGCCTTGCCTTTGTTTTATAGATGCCGGGTCGATTCCGAGTCCGAAATACAAATACAATCGACCCACTCAAACGTATATTTATTATTTCGAGTCTTTGACTCTTTGGACTGCTTGCCCGACCCGGACAGAATTGTTGCCTTCTTTTTATGGGACGACATTTCTTCTTTTGGTTTGGACCGATGGTGGCGCAAAAAACGGTTGCCTGCATTTATATATGTCATTGTTTTTTTTTTTTTTATATACAATTAATATATGCCATTGTTGTGTTGCGCGGTAAGAACAGCATAAAATATTGAGAAGCTCCGAAATGTGAAAACTATTGCCTGCATAAATATAAAATATACTATTCGCTGCGACATATCTCTTGCATTTTCTGTACATTACAAAATTTCCGTATGCCTGTCACGAGAACATCGTGTGAATCTGCTTACACATGCCACTGAGTAAAATAGTATAAATTAGAGTACTCTCTTCTTCCATTCTTTATACGAATGGAATAGATTGTGAGGTTGTGCGTTCAAAATCTATGTAGTAACGTTTTAAAAGGGAGAAAGGTAAGAGCTTATTAATAAGTTGTGTAACTCTTTTAATGGGTCAATCCTCTTAGCACTTGGCTTGTTCAAAATATATTTTTGCTTAATTTCTAGCTTGCGCTGCTTTCAACTTTCTTCCAAAAATTCATTCGCAGGACAACTAACTACATGTCACCGATTATCTCAATTTGAAATTCCCTCCCAAAGTTAAATCACGAAACAAGATGGCTGTTCAATTGGATTATCATCATGACACTTGTGTCATCCGTGGAGCCTCCCAGGCCATCACCGATAAGTCACGAGCTTTTTACCAGCAAACAAAAATGTTGGATTTGGCTTTTTCTAGTCGTATGCACAGAGACCGAACCACATGATCTAATATTGCCTCTTGATCATTAACTCAAAGAAGAGAAGAAAAGAAAGAAGGAAAATATATCACTTACCAAATCTATCAAGCGTAACGTGTTGAAATTTTGTGTGGATCGAGCCTCGTTGATCTGTTGTGTGTCGCTCGATTTGATGATCCTGACTTATTTTTTTGTGAATTTTCAATAAGATTTGAGCCATCGTCGCATGTATATTATTATCGAATCATATAAATCTTCGTATGTGATTGATTCTATTTTACTTTACTTTTTCTACTTTCGTTACTAACAAAACATCTTTGATTTTATGCATGGCGTTCAAACCACACGTACGTGTTGAAAAGTACCTAGATAGTCCTAAAGCCCGTTAGGCTAGAATTAGGAACTCGAAGTCAGGGCCGTTGATCCTTATGACTTTGGTCTCTGGTTCTGCTGTTAGATATCAATTGTTAATTAATTAGGTGTCGATCTCCAATGCCGCTTGATACAGCAAGAGACGCCTGTACTCTCCAAACACCAATCCACAAAACCTCCAATCATTGTTACAATGATTTATTCTTCACTTCAAAACAAGTTTTCGAAGCATATATATAATTACCGGAGTAACAGCTGCTTAATTACCACGATTCCAATTCCTTCTTTTTCATATTCCCTGTATGTTCGGCTATCAGATGCGAGGGCCTCAGCAATGCCTCGGCTCATATATAACAGCACGACAGTCGCCAACATTTGAGACCACAAGATTACCTTCTTGCATATAACCTGCGTCAACAAGAACAAAAATCTCTCCTTCAAGAATTCTGCATCAGTGGCAACAATTTCCTGATCTTTACATCTATCTCCTTGTGGATGGGCCTATCCATGTTCTTTTGGCTGCAAGTTCGGTAGCCTTGGAGAGATAGTAGGAAGAGTTTGAGACGTACAGTCAAAGCGCAATGCACGTTTTACTATTTGGGTTAATTGAGGTTGTTTCTTCTCCGGGAAACGCAAACACAGATCATCAAAGATGGGGGATATTACGTAAACCGCTCGGTAAACGATGTTGTAGAAAAGGAATTGACTCGGTTTGACTTTTAGAACTTTCTTTCTTAATAATTCGATTTTTTTTTTCGGCGAGGGCGACGAATAAAGGCCGTTTGACTAAGGAGCGCTGACTGTGCTAACGACCTAACGAGAAAATTGGTAAAGACCATTCTAGTAAGGTCCGTGACTGGTCGCGCTTTGAAAATACAAAAATTAGGGATTCATATTGCTTTTACAAAACTTTACAAAAACACTTCTTCAAAGATACCGTACGTCAGTCTCTTAGATCGAACAGAAACACTTCGAATACTGAAATTTGGCAGCAATACTGCAGTTAGTGGTCACTCCGGCCAGTCCCCATCCGAAGCTAGACCTGTATACGTGTCGCTTGAACAGGTCTCTTTCACATCGTTGTCACAAAGGCATGACTCGTGTCATTCTTTTTCCTACCGGTGGCCCGCGTGTCCCATAGTTGGTGTCTCCAACTATTCAACCCAATGTGTGAATATGAATGTGAAATTGTCTTGTAAAGCTGCACCATAAATTAAGCTTGTCCTCAAGTATTTATGGTGTCTCCAAAATATCAGAAATATCTCCCAACAAGTGTCTCAAATTGTCAATAGTGGTGGCTGTAGATTAGTTTGTCCCCTGAGCTTTCTCCTATAAAAGGAGATCAGTTGTAAACGAAATGAGAGGATGGAAATCCAAAGAATGCAGTGTAGAGATAGTTTTTGTTAGAGTTTGTATATTTTGAAGAAATTTCTAAATATATTGTTTTCGTTACAGTGGACGTAGGCAAGTTGCCGAACCACTTACATATTGTCTCTATCTTGTGTTTGAGTGTGTTTCTGGATGGTTTTTGTACAACAATTGGTATCAGAGCTTCGGTTTTGTGCTATCCAGAAAATTTAAATTGATCCAAATCAACTTTTGATCACACCAGGAGTTTCGTCTTGAGAAGACGAACACGCTGCCGCAAACGGAATAAAAAACGGAGGCCGGAGAAGCTTACACGCGCTCCTAGAAGGTCGGAAGGTGCAATTCACGCGCCAACGGTCGTCCAGAGGTTGAAGACGAGTGCATCACACGCGCCCACGCGCCCCCACTCGCGTCTGAGGTTGAAGACGAGTGCATCACACGCGCCCACGCGCCTCCACTCGCGCCAGAGGTTGAAGACGCATGAGTTACACTCTCTCACGCGCCCCCACGCCCTCCAGAGGAAGACGACGCGTGAGTTACACGCTCCCCACGCGCCCCCACTCTCGCCACGCGCTACACGCGCTCCACCTGCTGTTCCGGTTCGATCTGGATCGTTCAAAATTTCAGATCTGTTTTTGGCTTGTTTTAAGCCATTCGGAGTCCAATTTCAACGATCCAATAGTGGTTTCCAACTATTTGGATCATTCCGGACTCATCCGTACGGTTGAAATTTTGAAATTCATTTTACAGAAGTAAGTAATTTTTCAGATGGAATCAGAAGGAGAAATTACAAGTGATAGGAACTCTAGAAATGCTAGTAGCTCTGGACGTAGATCCATGGTGTCAAATGCCAAATTTGAAGTTGAGAAGTTCGATGGAACTAATAACTTTGGTATGTGGCAATGTGAAGTCATGGACGCTTTGATCCAACAAGAGTTGGATATTACGCTAGAGGATAAATCGGAGGACATGACGGAAATGGATTGGGACAAGCTTAACCGACAAGCTTGTGGTACAATCCGTTTGTGCCTTGCCAAAGATCAAAAGTATTTTGTCATGAGAGAGACAAAAGCAAGTGAACTTTGGCGGAAATTGGAAGAAAAATACTTGACAAAAAGTATTGAGAGTCGCTTATACTTGAAGAAGAAGCTCTTCAGGTTCCAATTTCGAGAAGGTATGTCTATGTCAGATCATTTCAATAGTTTCAATCATATACTTGCTGATTTGCAAAACTTGGATGTAGAAATCCAAGATGAAGACAAGGCTTTACTTTTATTAAATTCCTTGCCTGATACATATGAGCATTTGATTACAAAACTTTTGTATGGGAAGGAAAAGATTAGTTTTAACGATGTATCTAGTGTTTTGATAAATAATGAGTACCGTAGAAAAGATAAGGAGGTACAGCTAAATACATCAAATGAAGCCTTTATAGCAAGAGGGAGACCAAAGTCGAAGTATCCAGGAAAGAAGAAGGATTCTCAATCGAGAACACGGGCCACATCACGTGATTCATCAGTCGGAAAAGGACTCGCCAAAGATGAATGTGCCTTCTGTCACAAAAAGGGGCATTGGAAGAAGGATTGTCCCAAGCTAAAGGGGCAACAGAAGATCCAACCCTCCACAGCCAATGTCGCCAACAGAGATGAAGATGCAGATCTTGCCTTGACAGGTCTATCATTCATTTGTCATTCTGATGAATGGATAATGGATTCTGGGTGTACCTATCACATGTGTCCCAATCGGGACTGGTTTACTGACTTCACAAAGAGTGATGGAGCAGTACTTATGGGCAACAATAATGCTTGTAAGACTCAGGGAATAGGTAGCATCCGCCTGAAGCTGCATGATGGAACTGTCAGGACATTAACAGAAGTTCGATACGTTCCAGACTTGCGGAAGAATCTTATCTCACTTGGAACTCTGGATTCAAAGGGATTCAGAATCACCATAGAAGATGGAATTCTCAAGGTGGTAATGGGAATTCAGGTGACTATGAAGGGCTTAAAGCGAGGAAATCTGTACTTCTTGCAAGGAAGTACTGTTAGTGGAAGAGCTTCCACAGTCTGTGAGAAGCTAGATGAGACTGATGATGACACCACCAGACTTTGGCACATACGTATGGGACACGCCGGAGAAAAAGCTTTGCAAACACTTGTAAAGCAAGGTTTACTCAAAGGTGCCAAGACTGGAAAATTGTCTTTCTGTGAAAACTGTGTATTAGGGAAGCAGACGCGGATCAAGTTCGGAACCGCAGTTCATAGTACACAGGGGATACTTGACTATGTGCACTCCGATGTTTGGGGACCTACCAAAAATGCATCTTTGGGAGGTAAACATTGGTTTGTAACATTTGTTGATGATTATTCTCGTCGTGTATGGGTGTACACGATGAAGCATAAAGATGAAGTGTTGAAGATCTTCCTTGATTGGAAGAAAATGATCGAGACTCAAACCGGGAGGAAGATCAAAAGGCTTAGATCTGATAATGGAGGTGAATACACTCTAGACCCCTTCATGGAAGTATGCCGAAAAGAGGGAATTGTAAGACACTTCACTGTACGAGGAACACCGCAACAAAACGGTGTGGCAGAACGAATGAATCGTACTTTACTAGAGAAAGTACGGTGCATGTTACTGGATGCTGGATTCAGTAAACAATTTTGGGCTGAAGCTGTGACGTATGCATGCCACCTCATCAACCGATTACCCACAGCTGCCAATGGCGGGAAGACACACATTGAAATGTGGAAAGGTACACATGCTACTGATTATGACTCTTTACATATTTTTGGATGCCCAGCTTACTATCATGCTAAAGAAAGTAAGCTTGATCCTAGAGCTAAGAAAGCAAAATTCTTAGGCTTTAGTATTGGTGTAAAAGGGTATAGACTATGGTGCATAGAGTCAAAGAAGGTAATAATCAGTAGAGATGTTACATTCAACGAGTCTGAGATGCTCAAGTCACATGAGCATAAAGACTCCCATGAAGGCAGTCATGATAGCGAAGTATCTTGTGAGTCACAGAAGGTGAAGTTTATTACGCCAAAAGAATCAGGAGTCGCTAATGGAGAGCATGGACAACTTGAAGTTGATAGCCCAGTCACTATATCTCCAAGCCAACCTGAATCGATTGCAACAAACAGGCCGAGAAGAGAGACACGTTTACCAGCACGTTTTGCAGACTTTGTGACGTATGCACTGCCAGCTGAAGGAGATCAAATCCCAACCACTTACAAAGAATCCATACAGTCTAGTGAACAGGCTGAATGGAAAAGTGCAATGAGCGAGGAGATGCAGTCTCTTCATAAGAACCAGACATGGGAGCTTGTGCCGCTTCCAAATGGAAAGAAGTCAATTAGTTGCAAGTGGGTTTTTAATCAGAAAGATGATCAAGCTGCTAAAAGTGGTGTGCGATTCAAAGCTAGATTGGTAGCCAAGGGCTACGCTCAAATAGAGGGAATTGACTATAGTGAAGTATTCTCTCCTGTTGTAAAACACTCATCCATTCGGATATTGCTAGCTTTGGTTGCACAACATGATCTTGAGTTAGCCCAGCTTGACGTAAAGACAGCTTTCTTACATGGTGATCTGGAGGAGGAGATTTATATGTCCCAACCAGAAGGTTTTAAAGAAGCTGGTAAAGAAAAATGGGTTTGCAAACTGAAGAAATCTCTCTATGGGTTGAAGCAGTCACCTCGGCAGTGGTACAAACGCTCGACCACTTCATGATTGGCTTGAAATACACTCGTTGCCAATACGATCACTATGTGTATTTCAAACAACTTGCAAATGGATCTTTCATATATTTGCTTTTATATGTAGATGACATGTTGATTGCATGTAAAAGCAATGTGGAGATAGATCGATTGAAAACTCAATTGAGTCAAGAATTTGAAATGAAAGATCTAGGAGAAGCACGAAGAATATTGGGGATGGAGATTAATAGAGATAGGGTGAAAAGCACAGTTCACCTCACTCAGAAGCAGTATCTTGAGAGAGTACTACAACGTTTCAACATGAACTTGAAGACGAAACCTGTAAGTACTCCAATGGCCCCATATTTTAAACTTAGTGCATTGCAGTCTCCTAAAAGTGATGAAGAGCGGGACTATATGAAGATTGTCCCGTATGCAAGTGTTGTAGGAAGCTTAATGTATGCCATGGTGTGTACACGACCTGATATCTCTCAGGCCGTCAGTTTAGTTAGCCGATATATGCATAATCCTGGAAAGACACATTGGCATGCGGCTAAATGGATTCTACGGTACATTCTAGGGACCGTAGATCTTGGTTTAAAGTTTGAGAAGAATGAAGATAGTCTAGTAACTGGATATGTTGACTCAGACTATGCTGGTGATCTTGACAAACGACGATCGACAACTGGATATGTGTTCACTATGGCTGGAGGACCAGTTAGTTGGCGATCTATCTTGCAGTCTACAATTGCACTATCCTCAACAGAG
Source organism: Juglans regia (assembly GCF_001411555.2). Taxonomy (NCBI): domain Eukaryota; kingdom Viridiplantae; phylum Streptophyta; class Magnoliopsida; order Fagales; family Juglandaceae; genus Juglans; species Juglans regia. The sequence continues at coordinate 30,946,962 of NC_049912.1, read as the reverse complement.
GCTGAATACATGGCTGTAACAGAAGCCGTGAAAGAAGCCATTTGGTTACAAGGACTGGTAACAGATTTGGGCTTTAAACAGCAAGAGGTTACCGTTTACTGTGACAGTCAGAGTGCAATTCATCTGGCCAAGAACCAAGTGTATCATTCTCGAACAAAGCATATAGATGTCCGCTTTCACTTCATACGTGAGATATTAGATGAAGGGGACATTCTACTTCAGAAGATTGGCACTGAAGACAATCCAGCAGATATGTTGACGAAAGTCGTCACAGGGATCAAATTCCAACACTGTTTGGAATTAATCAATATCTCACACTGCTGAGCACCTTCAGGTGCATTGGTGCCTTAGGGCGCATTTGATAGCGGAAATCTCTCATGGCAGATATAATGAGTATTTCAACGAGGGGGTGAAATCATTTGAAGGAAGTATCAGTTTGCAGCAGCTTAAATATGACACACATGGGTGGAGGGGTGATTGTTAAATATCAACCCAATGTGTGAATATGAATGTGAAATTGTCTTGTAAAGCTGCACCATAAATTAAGCTTGTCCTCAAGCATTTATGGTGTCTCCAAAATATCAGAAATATCTCCCAACAAGTGTCTCAAATTGTCAATAGTGGTGGCTGTAGATTAGTTTGTCCCCTGAGCTTTCTCCTATAAAAGGAGATCAGTTGTAAACGAAATGAGAGGGTGGAAATCCAAAGAATGCAGTGTAGAGATAGTTTTTGTTAGAGTTTGTATATTTTGAAGAAATTTCTAAATATATTGTTTTCGTTACAGTGGACGTAGGCAAGTTGCCGAACTACTTACATATTGTCTCTATCTTGTGTTTGAGTGTGTTTCTGGATGGTTTTTGTACAACAGCGTTGGCCCGCGTGTCCCATAGTTCTTGCCCAAAATTGCCGCATCATTACGCACGTGTCATCCAGTCCAATATGCTCCTCCTAATTTGTCCTATAAAATGGCGATCTCCTCGTCCAAGCGCCGTTACAACACAGGCATTACAAAGATTGCAACGATTTTGCATGTTCTCAGGTTAATTTTGCCAAAGCTTCCACAACATATATAATAAGAGATCAGCAATGTCTACGGAACGGGAAAGGGCAGAACTTGACGCCAGGGCTAGACAGGGGGAGACTGTGATCCCTGGTGGAACAGGTGGCAAGAGCCTTGAAGCGCAGGAACACCTCGCTGAAGGTAGCTATTTAAATTCTACTTCTCTTAATTCGTCACAGATGTATGTATAATCAGAACTTACGGTTTGCACATTATATATACGATGCATGAATTGGGCATATCATGTGTTTCATTTTTTCTCTCTTTAGTTTCTGGATTATATATGTAAAGTACAATCGAATATTTTGCCAAGTTCTGATGTTACATACTTTTGCGTGATGCAAGGGAGGAGCCGAGGAGGGCAGACAAGGAGGGAGCAGCTGGGGACAGAAGGGTACCAGGAGATGGGTCGAAAGGGTGGTCTAAGCACTGTGGACAGGTCAGGAGAGGAACGTGCACGCGAGGCCGAGGGTGTTCCAATTGATGAGTCCAAGTTCAGGGCGAAGAGCTAGCTAGTGTAGTACTTCCCAGCTGTTTTGAGTATGACCGTAGGGGTGTGGGTATAGTTGCTGCATGCTAGTAGTTCGTGTTGCCTAGTTGTTTTGTTCTAGAATGGTGTTTTAGGGTTTGGCGCCGCTCGTTCTGGCTGCGTTTCTTGTAGGCGCATCTGTTTTTCCGTTCTGTAATGTCTGCTGGTGCTTTCTCAGTATGGTGCTGTATCTACTTGATGGCTACTCTGGAGGTCCTATTTAATTAGTGGTGTTTGCACGCTTTTTTGGAAGTTCCATAGATGCAATACGAAATACGACGGTCAGACGGTCCGACGGACATGCATGCTGTGTTCTATTTTTCTCTCACCTCCTTGAGGTCGCAAATATTTTATGAAACACAAAACGTTAATACGGTATGCATTGCTTGAATTTGAGCAGGCGAGCTTTAAAAGTAACTGAAAAGCAATTGTGCCTAGCTAACGTACAATTTGTAGTTTTATTTTCTTCTCCAAGTATGCATTGAACAATTCAGATGCGTGAGTTAAGTTGCCCCTTTTGTGGGCTTAGGCGTCCTTCGCCTACTTGGCACAAATTTGGCATGCTCATCTCCCACCTCTCTTAAACGGGTAGAACCCAGAAAAATTCAATGGCTCAACCCCAGAAACCAAGCTATAAGACAGCTACAGGAGAAAATCGAAGGAGAATTACATGAGCTTACACGAGAGACGTAACAGGTGGCAAGTGAACCGAGAAACAAAAATAAATCGCGTGTCAAGATTTTGAGATGATACGTGTGTAAAGGAACTCGTTCCAAGTGTCGGGTAATCCGGGAAGACACCAATGGATACAATCCGCGTAGGTGGCTGGGTCAGCCTGTTGTTCGGGTGTTAACATTTTGCCTTGACGGATGGTGTGGACGGAGGTATGTGCATCTTTTCTATACTCAGAGAGGGTGGTGATGTTTATGAAGTGGACCGGCAATCTCATTGAATGTGTCACATTGCTGGCGATGACAAGGAGCCTTCGATCAGTGCCTACCTCCAATGGGGTGGACATGTTCATAACTGGGGTAGTCTCCTTAGCACACTTTATGCCGTCTGGGTTGTTCCAATCCTCGCTCCTAACACAAATTGCATGGCATTGATGATTTCACGAGTTATGTTATTCCCAGTGGGAAACTTTCAAAAATGCATAATTTCAACCATACAATAATGATTGCGGTATTAGGAAGGCAATAATGATTTAAAAAAAAGAAGATGAGTATTGGGAAGAATATATGTGGTGGTGGTTAACCAACCAAAGATTTAAAGGACACCAATTAGCTAGCTAGGGTCAAATGATGCTTAGAGGCCACAGGCCCACAGTATCAACCACCGAGGCTCCCCTCATTGGACAACAAGAAAAGGATAATGGCTGAGCTCACTTCAACCTCTCGGTTAGTCTACTAACGTCCATATGGCATATAAAAAAGATTTGGAAAGTAATATATATAATAAAGGGAATTGAGTTGGACAATTTGAATTAGTAGCAGCGATAGACTAATTAGAACGCTTAATCATTGGGGAATATAAATTTGAGGGAAGGAATAGTACGTACTTGATATGCAGAGGAGACATACTGCTGAAGAAGACGGTGGTTCGATTTGGATTTATATTTCCATCCACCCAGTCAGCCCATGTCTTCAAAACTCTCCCGTATGCTACAGGCCGATCGATCTCATCGTACTCCGTGGATCCCTCATCGAACGATCCTCGGCTTTTCCATCAGATCGCAAATAAAATAAAAAATCAATTCTCAATAGCGCTAGCTTTTCTTTAAATAGAATGATGTAGAATTAGCAGCAATCAACTTATAATAAAGTACTTACAGGACTTTCATAGCGAAAGTGTTCATCCACCATATATATGTGTTAAAGATCAGGTAGTCTACGTCCTTCCAATTAACTCCATGCTTGTTGATTGATTCAGGCATGATTATACGATTCAATATGCTGTGCATATTGGGATCATCTGAATTTGACTCCACTAAAAACGGGGCCCAATAGAACTCCACTGTAGCGTTGTAGTCCTATAAATGGTTCACATGGAGCTTCCTCAAATTAGTCTCAATATATTGCGGAATTCTGAAGCAATGTCCACCAATTTATTCCCATTTCTTAAATCTTAACAACCGGGCTAACATGCCATATATGAGTTTGAGACCCTCATGCTCTTCCCCATAGTGATTTGAAAATGTCAAGTAAATTATTGGCCGACATGGCCAATCAAACTAGTTGGACTGTGCATCAAATAATTTTTAATTAATGCCAATCAGGATAAACAATATGGTTGAAGGCACTAATGATATAGGCACGTTTTGTCTAATACGAGATTAGATAAGGTAAAGAATATGGTTGCTTCTGCCAGCGAGAGAGGGAGAGAGAGAGAGAGAGAGGTACCTCAATTCTGAAAACAGAAAGAGAGCCTGATTTGTTCAAGCTCTTCCTGCCTGGAGGAACGACAGATTGAACCATACAAACCATAGACTCCCACTGATTCCTATTCAATGAATCTCCTACAAACATAAGCCTCTTTCCCCTTAGCTTGTCAAGCAGCAATCTGGCTTTGAACCTAGACGACACAAACATAAAAACATAAGCACAAACATATAGATTAACAATCCCAGAAACAGAAAAGAATATAGGAAACAATTGAAAGTTTTTCAAAGTCTCTGACTTTGGCAAAGAACAATCTCCTGGTTGCCATTTCCAATTCTGGTATTGGGAATCCTTTCTCCCATTCCTCATGCAAGTCACTTGCGCCGTCAGAAATTCACATTCATCTTCTTTGTACAAAGGATGGGTCGCGTTATCGAAAACCCACTCTCCTGTGAACAAATCACAATCTTCTGGAGGCAATTCAACGTCTTCATCATCTTCCTCAACAACCGGCAATTCGATCTTTTGCTCCTCTTCCTTTGCTAGAATCGATTTCAAATCCACCGGTTCTTGTTTTTCCTCGGAATTCTCTTCCTGGGATTCTTCTAGTTTAGTTCTTGACTTCACCGAAAGCGAAACTTCATTTTCGATGCCCTTCTTGGTAGTTTCTTGAAAAGGGGTTGTTAGTTTGGATGGCTCTTCTTGGATTTCTTGTTGCTTGGACCGTGAGAATGGAAAGTCAGCAATGGACTTCACGTCTTCATTGTACATGAAGACCCCAAAAAGGAACACCGAAAAGACCACAACAAATACTGAGAGATTGTTGTTTTTACGGCTTTTCATTGCTCCGTTATCGGAGTAGAACAGAGGTCCTTTCCGGCGAGGTGGCTGCATGGAGAGAGAGAGAGAGAGAGAGAGAGAGGGAGGGAAAGTGGTGAGAGACGAGACGAGAAGAGAGAGATGGAAATATAGAGAAAGAAATGAACAACCTGGGAGAGAAAGAGAGACTTACATTAGTTGAATTAAGCTTTGCTTTGTTTAATTGGGGTTTGGTGAGATGGTTTTGTCTTCAAGAAACTGGTTTGGCTTTTGGTGGAAGGAGAATGGTCTCTCTCAACTATTTTTCCTAAATCCTCCACTAACTACTCTCTTCTTCCATGGCAAACAATATGAGAGAGAGAGAGAGAGAGGTGATTTTAAAGCTTTCCCAAGTCGGTCCAAATCTCAGTTGGATGAAGGGTAGGGTGGTGTCAATGGCCAATGGTTGAAAGCGAGTTATTATCGATGTTTATGAGAGAATGAGAGAGGGGGAAGCAGCTTGAACAGTGACAGTTTTGAGATGTACAAACGTTCATGCTCACTGTGGACAAATGGTCAAACCCATTTGAGAGCTTCCCTCGTGTGGTTCAGCAGACAAAGGATTCTAGTTCTGTTTACATTAATATTTTCTTCATTTTAGTGAACTTTTTTTTCTCTGTCAATTAATATATCTCCCTTTTTTCTTTTTTTCCTTTTTTTTTGGGGGGAGGGGGGTTGGGGGTTATGAAAAAAAGAAGATGATATATCTGCATAGAAACACATTTTCGTCTGTTCTTTTTTCCCTGGAGTCATTCCTAATTTCACTTCATGTATACCTGGTGTAAATTGAATATATATAATGATGAAATAAAGGGAATGAACATATATACAAATAACATCATCTCTTATAACAATATAAAAAAAACAAAATCTGTTGCGGATTCTTTGAATATATATTTTACAAAAATTTTAAAATTCCCTTGTGAAACTTGCACTGCATTTCTGTTTTCAACTATGACTACACGTGCTCTTCATCACTTGTTTTACATCCAAGCCAATTAAATATTGAGTTAGTCTATATACAATATTTAAATAAAGATTGTTCATACAAGTCTATATAATTATGTTTACAAAAATTTTAAAATTATAATAATATTATTTTTTCTCATTTTACCCTCATTTATCATTAAGACTAAATACACAATCTACCACTCAAGATTATAAATATAATTTCTCTTAAATATTTGGAGACAGCTATCAAGTTTCCTCTTTCCTCTCATAGTCTTCTTCCTTTTTTTTTTTTTTTTTTGAGGCAAAATATTTCTGTACTGACTCTTCTCAATTAGTTTGAACATTTTATTTCCGAGATTTTGAAAAGATAAACGCAAAATTACTGATTATTTATGGTGCTAAAATCACTGTTGCCATTCTTCTATTCACTTTCACCTGCTAAAGTTCTATTTCAATGTTTTGAGTTGGTGCCAGAGTCGATTGCCTTCATAAAACTGTCGAATTCCCAAACTCCCTCTCCTTGTTTTTTTCGTGTGTAATTCCTCATTGAGCTCAATGCGATGTTCCTTTGTCCCAACAACTACCCAACTGCAGTTGATGTATAAGGACTTTTGAGAGTATTGTTAGTTAGAAAACAAAAACAGATCCTAATAATAACTAGTTACTTTATGTGTGAGAAAAGTAAAGCCTAAGGAATCATTTTCTGTGCGAGAACACCATCATATTGTTTGTGTACCTGTTCACTTCTCTTCCCGTGGGCGTCAGTTTGATGGTTGGAACATCACTTTTTTTCCAACCCAAGGCAAGTTCAAAATCCTACAGAGAGAGGGAGAGAGAAAATTTCAGCAAATATTTATCTATATGAGTTTTACTACTAATTATTTCCACATATTACACTTATTTTTATTTTATTTTATTCTTCTTAAACTAATTGAATTATTCTACTTATTATCTATACGCTACATATTTGATAAGAGAAAAAAAATGTGTGATGTGTGGTGTATTGTGTAAGGATGATGAGTAAAATGTTTCTTATATGCATATATGTATAGTTACGTGCAATTTGACAACCAAATTAATAACAAATTAACCATCCTAACTACTAGTTGGATTTAAAATCTGTATTCAAGGAATATGACGGTATTAACTAAATGATTGTCAAGAACCTGATGGTATATAATCTGATTTTTCAAATGAAAACCTAAATTCGAAACCTTTATAAAAAAAAAAAAAAATTAAATGATTAAATTCACAATTCTTCCAGGATCCTGAGTTATAAAATCATCCATTTGAAGGTATCTAAAATGCACACACCATTCAGGACATGTCATCTCATTTGATCCAGTGGGCAAAAATATTAAAAAGAACAAAGAAACGCAAAACGAAATAAAAACTGTACAAATAGAAAAGTTCATGTGCATGAGAATGAATTACCAACCTTAGAGTATTTTTATTGGTTTGATCAAATTTATCTTTAAAATTTAATTAATATCATACTTTTTTACATTTGTCTATTCTATTTAAATTCAATTTCCACATTAGATTAGCCATTTATTCTCTATATAATAAAAAAATATTATTAATTTAATAATTTTTTATTTAATTTATTTGTATCACATTTTATAATTCTACCAATTTGATATTAATAATAATTAAATTAAATTAATATTTATTAAACTTATTAAATATTAAATTAACATTAAATATTAATATTATTTATATTCTTATTAAATTAATATTAATATTTATCACATTTATTAAATATTAAATTAATATTAAATATTAATATTAATAATAATTATATTATAATTAACTTATCATTATAATTAACTTATCATTATAATTAACTTAATAATTAATATTCTAATTAATATTAACTAATTAATTTATTTTTATCAGATTTTATATTTAATAATAATAAATCGAATCAAATTTCTTAATTACAAAAAATACGTATATATTTTGTAAAATGAGTGAGAATTGAATATTTTAATATTTGACTAATTTACTGTTCATTTATAAATTTATATAATCATTATAGCATAAGCCTAAAATTTTATAAAGATGTCTAATTTAATGTGGTGAATTTTTAGTAAAGTTTAACTATCATTAAATTTTAGCCAAGCTAACGAAGGTTTTTTTTTTTTTTTTGAAAGAGAATGACGAGGCTTCGTTGAGTTTGAGTTTTGCATGAAGTTCCGGGCAGGCGCCCCATCGCGGCATTTTAATTGGACTGGATGTACTTTATGAGCCTTATTCGCAATAATACGAATTTCGGCCCAACATAACCCATCGATTTTGCCTCGAACTCGAAATGCGACGGTACCGTTCAGATTCTGAAGGCATTACCCTTGTCGCGAATGGGAGATACTGCGATCGGCAGTTCTGAAAATCCGAAACTGAAGAAATCAAATGGCTATTGTGTTAGGAACCCAACTAGAGATCTGAACTGGAGTTGGGATTGTGCGAAGTGAACGGTGCGTAGCACCACAACCTATTGATGTAAGTAACATGTTACATAGCCAGACCAGAAAATGAGAAAACAAACATGCATGTTAATCTGTGTGATAATTCAACAAACCCAAAGAAATGGTTCCAGAAACCTCACCAGTTATAATCCGTCGGAGAATGGCATTTAATTCGAATTGTGGTTCATACCATAATAAATTACCACGTAGGCTATGTTTGTGATGTGGACGTGTTTCGCAGCACTTCCCACGCAATCACCTATAACTAAAGAGAGAGAGGTTTTGGGAGGTTTGGAAAAATGCCTCAAATGCCCAAATTAGTATATCAGTAAAGATTTCTCTAACACGTAGAAGATGAGTCTCGTTGTCATACTGGAGTTGTCATATTGGAGAGATATAAATAAGGCTCATGTTATCTTTTGTTTGATGTGACAACCGCCTGATTGTTTATTTGAAATTCAAGTTGTGAGATATACCAGTTTCACTTGTTAAGGATAAACTATGAAGCTCTCTTCCGAGATTCTTATGTAGTTATCTTTTTGGTGATAATCGTTTATATCTTTCCAGTAGGTTGATAAGTCTTTAATCAAGACTTATGGGGTTAGGTTATTGTCCGGGCCCATGACACAGCCCAACAAGCCCCGAGGAGGAAAGGGTTAAAGCTCTTCCAATTTGGTTAATGAGATCACTTTAAATTACCTCACTATTATTTATTATTATTTTATTACTATTCATTAGTTTTTTATTACTACTCACGGATCATTTGAAATCACCTCAACATCAAAGCATAATCTTAATCATCTCCGTCATTTAGTTGAATAAAAAGTGTGGATTAAATCACATGGCTGTAAATAGCTCATGACCAAACTTATATTTTATTGTTGATTTTCCATTATTTGATGCACGCATATAGTTGCCTAAAACAATTAGCGCGCCAGTTGTTATATTAATTGCAAAATACAACAGCTTTTCCGCTAGTGAAATTGGGCACTGTTTTTTTGAGTTCACGCCTAGGGGTGTAAACTTACCGGTCTGAATCAGACCGGATCAGACCAATAAGCGTGTTGGTCGGTCTCGATCCATGTCATATGAGAATTTTGATTTTCGGTCCGGTCTCGAGTTGTATTTTTTGGACTGGATTGAACCAGAGTGATTGAAGTGCAATATATAGATTTTTAAAATATTATATATATTTATGTATATTTTTTTCCTTTTTTTTTCTTTTTTTTTTCTTTTATTTAAAGTTTGGATGATATTGCATCCTCAATTTATTTTTCTCTATCTTTTATATGTTGAGCTGAAGAACAGGATAAAATGTCATTGTTGGGCCAAAAAATTTAATGAAATGTCAATTAGGTTGAACAACATGAACCTGGCCTATTTTGTATTGGGCTGACCGAATGGACCGATAGCTAATAATCCAATTCATATGGATAATCAGTCCGGTTTGAGTTAAAAAAAGGGTGAACCAAAATTTTTCTGTCCGATCTCAAAAATCCCATTTGGACTCTTCAGATGAGACCGGATTGATTACACCCCTTTTCACAGCACATGCTCAGTTGTTTGTGGGATGCAGGTCGCAATTATTGACAAATATATGGCAGGATGTATAAAATCGATCAATAGGAAAGGTTTAACTGAACCAGCAAACCCACCCAATAACGTCTATATGAGATGAGATTTGCATACCCCACCCTAAGCCTATAACTACTATCAAGGCAGATGATCCAAGGTGTCCACCTACGAGATAAACGAAGAAAGCCCAAGAAGAATCAAGTTTCTGACTCCCCGATCCAATTGGGCAACATGGGAAACCCAGATCCAAATAAGCGACGCCCGATCAAGTCCTTGGACAAGGGACACTTACCTTTTGTGGGTCCTCACTTTTCTCCGACCCTCAACACCCTGCAAAGGCTTCACCCAACGGTCAACTAAAGCACCGGACCCCTCGTCCTCGTATCACCGTCAATCAGGCGCTTATTCCCCATAAAGATCCAGTCCAACACACAACATCATCGTTGTCCGTACAAATACGTCAAGAACTATTTGTAGCAGCAGAGGAAAAAACAGCCCCGTCTTCGAATTTGGCCACCACGATGTTTGCTAAGTTATTTCCAGAGGGCACTGCTGAACACCATTATCCTCAGGTATCGTCGCATCGCGAGGTTGATTTTTTTGTTTCGATTTGTCAACGCTATCGATTCGATAATCTGAGAGATACTTCTTGTTGATGACTTTCTCTCTTCTCTATTTTATTGATTTAAAATGGACAATACTTGCACCAATAGCATTTGAAAAATTCTCCGAATTCAAAATTCAAGAGCACCGAGAGCTTTTGTGTTATTTTGTTTTTAATTGTTTTAAATTGGCAGAGGAAAGGACCAGCATCCTTCATGTTGTTCTGAAAATCTTAATTAGTTCGACCTAATCATCCCGGCATCCTTAATTCATCGTATGATACTTAATCCTATGCTGGGGAATAAACTGAACCATTTACTCAAAAGTAATAATTCCCTCGCACTGTCAGCTTAAAAACTAGAGGATGCCGATGCAAAGGAAATAAAGATATATTGCGATGTAGATGACGAATGAAGTTTTAAATGGACGTGCTTCATACATTGCAAATCTGCGTTGTTATGTATTTTCTCTGTTTTTACTCTTAATTTATATAACTAACTTTTCAACATCATGATGTGACGCAGAGAAGTTTGACACCGGCGGACTTGGATCCACGTGTAACACTTCACTATGGGATCCCTTCTACTGCATCCATCCTTGCTTTCGACCCAACTCAAAGCCTATTGGCCATAGGAACTCTGTGAGTTAACTACATAATTCACTTCTTAATGATTCTAAGAACAGTAAGCATTTTTTGACACCAAAAGTCTTCAATCTGTTTATTCTCTGTGGAGAATTGCCAATCTCTGCTCTTAATGTTGATTTAACTTCTAAAGTTTCTAAACAAAGAGTATTTAAGAAAGTATTTAAGAAACTAAGTGTTATTTCCTTTGCTCACTGCAGGGATGGCAGGATAAAAGTGATTGGTGGTGATAACATTGAAGCGCTTCTTACATCTCCTAGGCAATTGCCCTTTAAACACTTGCAGGTTTGTACGTTTTACTTGTAAAGCGTAATCTTTAATTGCTTTAACAATATCTGTTGCATGATTTCACAAAAACTACTTTCTGCATTTTCCCTCAATGAATTATACATTTGTGTTTTGTTTACTGATATCTATTCTTTCCCATACTCACGACACATATTAGCTCTTAGTCCATCATTTCAAAAAATGAATATATTGTTTTTGTTCCCCACAGTTCTTACAAAATCAAGGTTTTCTAGCCAGTATCTCAAATGAAAACGAAATTCAGGTATTAATTCTTCATGAGCTATCCATTCTTTTTGACTATTTTTTCTCTAGCTAAACTTCACCTGGGTCTTTATTGTTATTATCGAAAATTCTTGCAGTTCGCCACTGATGAAATTGACGGCTTTAATAGGTTACTGATGTTGGCAGGTCTGGGATTTAGAACACAGGCAAATAGCTTCTACTCTACAGTGGGAGTCCAATATAACTGCTTTCTCTGTCATTGATGGCACCGCTTACATGTATGGTACTTTGAGAAAATGATTGTTATAGCTGCATCTTCATTACACTTATATTGGATGTGAATTCAAGTGAAATCTTGACATGTGGAATATTGCTAACCTGTCATTATGTACAGGTATATAGGATGTGAGTATGGGATGATATCTGTGCTAAAGTATGATGCTGAAGGCAGAAACATTACACAATTACCATATTGTGTTTCCACGAATATCATAGCTGGTAAGTGCTCTATCATTTCAATTGGGTGTTGTCATCACTGTGTTGGATCGGAACACCTGTATCTGTGTTTGTAGATCTTTTTTATATGTATTTAAAAAAAAATTGGGGAAGAGATATAGATAACTTGAGTGTGGGTATAAATACACGGCACTGAATACACTGCATGATGGCATCTATGTCTAACTGATATACTCCAATTGGTGGTTTTTGATATGATATTTTATTTCTTGAAATAATAAGTGTCATATGAATACATTTAGAGAGATAAAATACTATGGTTGTCCACATATGCAATGGCCAATTCAACTTATCAAAAAAAAAAATATGCAATGGCCAATTCACGCACACAAAGACAGACAGCAAGAGGAGGGGGATTCAGCTGTAGGTCTTGGCTGACTTCTCACCGAGTCACCAACCTTCAAACCATTTTATGTTGGTATAATGCTTCTCATAGGTCTGGTTGGAAAAATTTTTAGTTGGTGGCAAATATATGCCATCTAATTTTATTTTACACCTGAGGTTTTATTGGGCTTTCTCTTTTAATAATTTCACTAATATACATAGTAGGTATAACCCCTAGGGGTTGGCTCAAGTGGTAAAGGCCTTGGTGTTAGTGGTATGCTCCCTCCAAGGATCACAGTTCAAATGCTACTGGGTGCAAACAATCTCTAGGGGCCATTGGACTGTGGGATTTTCCCCTTGAATTACCCAAGGTGGATTTGCAGGAAACTCTTTGCCTAGGGCCTGTGCACCGCCGGGATTAGTTGGGACGCTGTTCCCGGACACCCAATGCCAATAAAAAAAAACTAACATACATAGTAGGTATAACAGTGTTATGAACATATACCAAGAACCTTGAAGGAAAACTTTATTCATCATGCTGGTCAAATCGGATTTTAACCAAATTAGCCTCTGGGACTGGCTGACTTACTTTCTAGGAATCAAAACGCTGAACAAAAGGAAGGATGATAAATGTGTCATAAGCATGCGTCCATGGTGTTTTGATCCTCAATGATTTTTCTTCAGTAGGAGGAATATTTCATTCTAGTAATGTGAACTATACACTTGGAGACATTCTATTGTTTTCATTGGTATGTAGATTATCGTCTGCCTGATATACCAGCAAACATTTGTGTATATGTTGATCAGCCTAAACATCTACTAGAAATTTTATAGACAAGTACTTCGATATAAGCTTGAAACTTCGGAGATGAAAATTTAATGAAAGCGAGAAAAACTAAAGAGATGAAGCCATGACATTAATTTTCAGTTCTCACCTGTATGTATGTGTATGGCCATTTATGCTGTGTTTGCATTCAGGAGAATTATGCAGCTCTGTGACAATTATATATAAATAAGTCTAAAAGTTTTCTCAATTTTGCAGAAGCAGCTGGGCTGTCATTGGAAGATCATCTTCCTATTGCAGGAGTTCTCCACCAACCTTGTTCTCCGGGAAATAGGCAAGACCAGAGATTTACTAGTATAATTTATTTATTTTGCATTTCAAAACCATGAGTTTGTGTTTTATGATTCTCTACTAGTAGCCAAAGTCGTTGTTTTATTGAGACTGGTCTAGAGACTGTGTATTGGATAGGCCAATGCATGGTTTGAGAAGTATGTATATTATTATTTTAGGAAATTTAGGTTGGCCATGGACTGAGCATTTGAGCAGTGGTGGAGCCAGGATTTGAATACGAAGGATGGGGGGAAGAGGTTGTAACACTCACACACACATTGAATTCAACAATTATTTCTATCTAGGAACAAAAACAAACTAGCATTAATAGTTTATGCACAAATTTTCACAAAGAAGAACGACTTATTGTATTAAGAGTTGAGCTCCTTTCACTATATTTTATTTATCATTTTTGAGAGGTAACATCATTTTTTTTTTTGTGGCATTAAGAGTTTGAGCCCGTCACCATTTTTATTTTTATCATTTTCAAAAGGTGACATATTACATTAAGGCCCTTTTGTTCTTTTCCCTCTCCTCTCTCTCTCTCTCTGTATGGGTAGAATCCTGGTTCCTCATTTTCTTCTTTATTTCTCCCCTACTCTTGTTTTGATTTTTATGGGATTTGAACCCCAAAAGAAATTGTAAGAGGCAGGAAATATTTTCTTTGTATTGTTTTATTGAAGTCTGATACAGAAGAAAAATAATCAGTTGGTTATGCTGTAAATCATATCGATAAGTGTAAATCACAAACTCTCAAGGCAAATCATTAAATTCAGGCAACCTATTAGGACTCCAATTTTTTGCAGTAGTCCTGGGGATCAAACTTGCAGAACACAACCTGTAGAAGGTTCAAATGTTTTCCACAAGGAGGGCAATCGCCCCCTCCTGCCCTCTCTCCCCGACCCCAAAACCTACTTAGCTGTGTCATTGGGTTTGAGATTTGTCACAGTTTGAGATTTTGATGTGTGTTTGTATGTATACTTTTAAACTCTTATCTTTTACTGTGCCATGTGCATGCCTCTAATAATTGGCCCATTATCCAAAGAGTGTTGCACGCTGTACATTTACTGTAATTTACTCATTCTGTTTGATGCATTTTGAAAGAATGCTTCCTTTCACAGATTGCTGATTGCATATCAGAATGGGGTGATGGTGCTATGGGATGCTTCTGAAGATTGCACTGTTCTTATTAGAGGCTATGAAGACCTCCTATTGAAGGATAAAACCGTGGTTCATTGTCCAAAAGACACAAGACAAGAGCAGTCTGATGATGTATCAGATGACAGAGAAATGGACAAAGAGATAAGCTCTCTTTGTTGGGCATCTAATAATGGGTCAGTTCTTGCAGTTGGCTATGTAGATGGTGATATAATGTTTTGGAACCTACAAAATACTGCCGCTGCCACAGATCAGAAAGCTGAAAAATCATTTAACAATGTTGTTAAGTTACAATTATCATCAGCTAGCAGAAGACTCCCAGTCATTGTTTTACATTGGGCTATGAATAGATCTGCTAATGATTGTGAAGGCCAACTTTTTGTCTATGGCGGTGATGAAGTTGGATCAGAAGAAGTTTTGACGGTTTGTTTTTAACTCAAAATCGGTTTTTCATATGTTAGTCTTAATTAAATATATATTCTTGTGATAATTGCCAAATAGTGATTGAAAATATCCTTCTTTTTCTTGTTTTGATTAGATTTAAAACAAGACCTATCACGATCCCACCCACCCCTTTACCACTTGAACCAAGAGCCAGCAGGTAGTAGCGATCAAAGAAACTTATTTCAACATTACAGGTTTAGGAACATGCTAACATGAACATTAACATTTGAGGTTATAGCTGTGATAGAAGGAAAGGAAGAAAGGACATTATTTTCAGTAATAGATTCCTTTTAATAGCCAATAAATTAGCTTTCTTCGACTATGATGTCATTTGATTTTTTTTATTACATGAGCAGGACATTATTGAAGTACTCATTCAAGTCTGTGTGTATATTAATTTTCCATATTACAGATTTTGAGCCTAGACTGGTCTTCTGGGATTGAAAGTATGCAATGCATTGGACGTGTAGACCTTACACTTGATGGATTTGCGGATATGGTTCTATTACCAAGTTCTGGTAGAACGGAGAATGGTACCATGTCTCTAGCTGTATTGACAAGTCCTGGAAAACTGCATATCTATGACAATAATTGCTTGTCTGCCTTAATTTCTCAAAAAGAGAAAAAGGCTTCTGCAGTTGCATTGCAGTATCATATGATCATACCCACTCTTGATCCATACATGACTGTGGCGAAGCTTGGATTGGTTTCTAGAGATGGGAAGTTCTCAAAGGCTCTGTCTGAGGTACTGCACATTTGTTAGCACCACCCTGGTATTAATGTCAGTTTCCAATTAAATTTATAAACTTCAAAAACATTGATACACATCATCCTCCATTGTTGATTATATTTTTGTTGTTTGTTTAGGCTGCCTCAGCTGCAAAAATTTATGCGGCACATACTCCAGATATGGGAGGTACAAAGTGGCCTCTAACTGGTGGTGTTCCCAGTCAGCTTCTTGACTCTGAAGATTGTTACATTGAGAGATTATACATAGCTGGTTACAAAGATGGATCTGTTCGAGTATGGGATGCCACATATCCTGTCCTGTCACTTATTTATCTTTTAGGATCTGAGGTTAGCAAGTTCTTTTTAGTAATATATACTTTTAATTTTCAAATGTAATAAAGAACTTAGCCCCTGGCCCCTCTGGCTTTGAATGGTAATCAATAATTCTGTTTACTGTTTAGTTTAGAAAATGATTATGATAGAATTTATATTACATATGACAGGTGAATGGCATCAATATTGCTGGTACAAGTGCATCAATATCAGCATTGGATTTCTGCTCTAAAACTTTAAGTCTTGCCATTGGCAATGAATGTGGTCTGGTATGAGTTAATGTTTTTCTGCCTTATTTCTAAAGCAATCAAGACTTCATGTTTTAGAGATTGTTATCACTTTTGATGGTATGTAGGTTCTCCTTTACAAGCTAATGCATAGTTCGGATGATACGATTTTGCACTTCGTGACAGAAACTGAAAATGAAGGTTTGGCTTACTGTACACAGCTTTGTCTTTGTATCCCTTTCAAATGTCAGATAGGATAAGTTCTTCATTTAATAGTTTGCTTGAAATTAACTGTACAAAAAGGGAGCAAACAAAGGTGTCAATTTGAAGGCTAGGATGAGAAATAGAAAATTAACTTTTTTATAAGTAATAAAAGATTTTTTAAAAACCTCAAAAGGCACAATCCAAGTACACAGGATGTATGGGATTTTTGGGGCCTTAAAGGCCTAGAGTCTAGATAGAGCTTAAGAGTGAAAACAGATTGACCTAGCCAATCCTAGTCGTTAAGGATTTCCAGGGTTGAGTGGTGGGAATCTCAAAGGACTCACCGTTGTCATTCCAAGGTTGTGTGTAAGATGTGTGATTTGAGCACAACACAATTATCAGTCTAGTTAACCCATATTAAGGTTGCATATCAAACCGACAATCTTCTTTCCTGGTGGCCTGAACTCAACCTCTAACTGGGAACTATGAAAGTTTTATTAAAGGAAAAAGGTTCTGCTGCAAGTGTTGCTAATAGATTCCTAGATGCCTGCTTGTCACTCAATGTCCATCAGTTCTCTCTCAAAGAACTTGCACCAAGTGGTGCTCTTCCAGTTGTTCCAAATCTCAAAAGGTTATACTTTGCACTCGCTCCTGCCGAAACAAAAAAGATTGTGCTTCAAGAAGTTACATGATTTGAGAGGATTTCATATGTGGTTTCCACACTTTTCCCTTCCACCAATGATTCTGTCCCCATGTACAGTTAACATTTCTTTTAAGTCGTGGCAGTATCTATTTTAGGAAAGAGTAATGCTAGATACAGTCCTAGACTCCTAGGGTGTGCAAGCCCCGCGTACTCCCTTTGAAAAAAGTGAGTAAATCTGGGACCCACACTCTTAATGGTGGACCCCACTTTTTTTCAAAGAGAGTGCGCTGGACTTGCACACCTTAGGATTGCAAATATCATTTCTCTTTAGAAAAATTTTATTCCATTGATTAAAAAATTATATTTGTGGTTCAATGTTCTGCCATCCCAATTTTGTGATGCTGTAGAAGCTAGGCTGGTGGGCTACTGTATAGTTGTGTTTGTGTATGAACCAAATTTTAGTTCTTTGGTAATGACTCTTATTTTTGTGCTCCTTTCGTCCATAAATGACTAGAATGGTGCTAGTAACATGGTATTAAGACCAAGGCTATAATGAAGTTGGGCAAACCAATTTTGACTGTTAATGGTATTGTGATGATTAATGCTAGTTTTGTCTGCGATACAGTCCGTGTACAATACAGTTGATAGTTTTGATGTTTTCAGTCTTCATTATGCGCTAATTGTTGTGTAAGTTGCATGCAGTTTATAACTTGCACCAAGGGGAAGGGCCTCACTGCTCAGCTGTATTTTCCCTCATCAATTCTCGTATATGCACCCTGCAATTTGCAAATTTTGGATCACGACTTGCCGTAGGATTTGAATGTGGCAGGGTGAGTTTGTTTAGATTTTCATGACGGCATCATTCTTTAATTCGTGGTAGTTGTTGACATTTTTTAGATTAGTAAGTTTAGGAATTTACATTTCCATTCATGTTACAGGTTGCAATGCTTGATATCAGTACACAGTCAGTTTTGTTTGTTACAGAGTGTGTAACCAACTCAAGTGCCCCTGTCATTTCTCTTGCTGTGAAAACGTTTTCAGATACAAATGTAATAAACAGTCCAGAGGACTCTGAATCCAAAACTTCAAAAAATCTTGGACAGGAGCTAGTGTTTGTAATGACCAGCAATGCGCACATCATTGTCATGGATAGTGAGACAGGCAATATGGTTAGCAGTTGGTCAATGAACCCAGAAAAGGATTCAGCTGCAATTTCTATGTACATGATAGGCAAGTATATTCAGTGGAGCAAAACTAGATTTTCTACACTACCTTGGAGTATAATGCTGAGAACTCTGTTCATGCAGACGGGAGCAATTTCATCCCTGATGTGTCCAATAAAAAGCATTCATTGAACTTACATCCAAAAAGTGAAGATAAAGGTGAATCTGCACAAAGTAATTTGCAGTCTGGAAGTACACCACATGAAGTTCAACTTGAAACCTCGAGCGAAATTGCGTGTTTTGGGTTGCAATCAATGAGCTTATTCTTTTTACTTTGTTGTGAAGATGCATTGCTATTATACCCTTTGAAGTCTATGACCAAGGTGCCCCTTGTGTATCTATTATCCTTTTTAATAATCTCCCAATATATCTATATATATATATATATAATCCAGTATAGGGAACTGCCTTATTTTCAGGGTGACAGAGAGCCAATTGGGAAGGTGAGTCTTGTAAAGCCATGTTGTTGGACTACAACCTTTAAGAAAGATGAGAAAGAGTGTGGACTGGTTGTTCTCTATCAGAGTGGAGTCATTGAGATCAGGTGAAGTGCTCATTGATTGCTGCTGAAAAGTCTGATATGTTTTTTATGACCCTGTTGTTTGTACCAGTTAGTAGATCCATGCTTTTGGTACCGACTTTTTCGTTTTTCTAAGATCATGTAAGTACACCCACTTGTAATAAGAGGAAGTTAATCGTCTTTGGACAGGTCTTTGCCAACTCTTGAAGTATTGAGAGAAACAAGTTTAATGTCAATCCTAAGGTGGAACTTCAAGACTAACATGGAGAAGACAATGTTTTCTTCCCATAACGGGCAAATTATTCTGGTTGGTTTTTCTATTAATTTGATCTTTCCTGTTGAAATGAAAGTCTAAACTTTCTTTACAAATTCAATGGTGAAAGACAGTGGCTTTAGTTCTTTTTGTCTTCTAGGTTAGATGCTACAAATAAAACTTACACTCTAGTCTTTTATCTTAAATAATACAAATACACTTTACTCCCTGTTGGTTAGACAGTAATACACAGATGTACCATGTGATTTATGGTAGGTTTGGGGGGTGAGATGAGAATTTTGTATTTTATTTAAGAGTTTAAAATATTATGTTTTAATATTATTATTGTTTTGAGATTTGAAAAAGGTGAATTGAGATTTGAAAAAGTTGAATTGTTTATTATATTTTGTATGGAGATTTGAAAAATGTGTAATGATGAGATGAGATGAGAATTTTGTGTCTCATCCCACCCCCCAAACCTGTCCTAAGTCTGTAACACTGAACCCTTAATGGTATGTATTCACATGTTAAAACTTTGTGGTGTGATGTCTAATCTGAATTTAGTTGCCTTTGTAGGTCAATGGGTGCGAACTTGCTGCAGTATCTATATTGGCCAATGAAAATGACTTCAGGTCTCTCCCCCTTCTTCTCTCTCTCTCTCTCTCTCTAGTATGTGTGTTTGTGTATTGTTGTGCAATTAAACTATAAACAAACATGTGTAATGCAAATACAAACATTCTGTTCTTGACTACTTTCTAAAAGAGCCATTTGCTTATTTAGGATTCCGGAGTCCTTGCCTAGTCTTCATGATAAAGTCCTTCAAGCTGCTGTAGATGCTTCCATCATCACCTCTCCAAATCAGAAGAACAGACAGGTTGCACTTTATTATTTGGGCTTCTCTCTCTCTTTCTCTCTCACAATGAAGAATCTAGGATTTTGTCTAACTTCTGTTGATACAGGATGTTGCCCCTGGATTGTTAGGTGGTGTGATTAAGACCTTTAAAGCGATTAGAGAGGCGCACAATGCAGATCTTACTGTGGCTCATAAGAATAATTTTTCACATTTAGAAAGCTTATTTTCAACTCCCCCTTTCTTAAAGCCTCCCGCAGCATTAGCAAATGACCAAGACATTGTGGAGCTCAACATTGGTTCTATATCTTCTGCTCTATTCACCTTCATTCTGCGCACCCCCCCCCCCCCCCCCCCTCTCCTGACCTAGTAATGTGATTTGGTGCAGACAATATCCAAATTGATGAACCCATGGCAGTCTCTTCTTCCTTTCAGAAGAGCAATAATGATGGGAGAGGTATACCTATTACTTGAATTTCAGGTAGATGCCTTTTAACCCGAATGAACTTTAACATTCTCTTTGTTGCTTGGCAGTTAAGGGCACGGAGAGAGAGAGATTATTCGAGGGTGCATCTACTGAGACAACTCCAAGACTGAGGACAGCAGAAGAAATTAAGGCAAAATACAGAAAGGCAGGGGTAATGTTATGTGAATTGTTCAGGCGATAAGAATTTTATTTGGAAAATTTAGTCAACGCTTTTACATTTGTAAGTTATGTATTCTGACATGGTCAGTGGGTTCAGGATGCCTCTTCAGCAGCTGCACAAGCAAGGGACAAGCTTGTAGAGCGGAAAGAAAAGCTTGAGGTATGCTTGTTCATGAATGCCTCATTCCCATCTAGTTATGACATTGGATTAACTTGGCCAACCATAAGCTCTCAGTCCTCTGAACAATGTAACTAGGTTGATTTGGATAATATAGAACAAACTTTAGAATTAGTTATATTGAATCCCATCTCTTTGGTTGCCACATGTTCCTCGAGCAATCTGATGCTTCGGACTTGAAACATTTATATATAAGATAATAACAGAGAACGGTTATTGAATTATACCACATTTGAGAATGCCACTATTCCGGTGCTTGATTGAGCTCCCATTATCTTATATCTGTTTGCATGCTGCCCTATTTTAGACTCTTGACCTCCCATCCTCACCCTCTTGATTTTATATCTGTATAGTTGTGGATTGCAAGAAATTTCCTTATAAAGTAATTGCCTCTTTGATTTTAACTGAGCATGTTTGCTTATGTTCTGTTTAAACCAGAGGCTCAGTCAGAGAACTGAAGAGCTGAAAAGTGGGGCTGAGAACTTTGCTTCAATGGCAAGTGAACTCGCAAAGACGATGGAACGTCGTAAATGGTGGAACATATGACATGTTGGCATCAATTTATAATAGCCCGATTGACCTGGTTTGGAGTGGCTTTGTTCTTATTAAAGCATTTTCAGAGGTAGCCAGCACAATTTAGTAGAGGATTCTACGAGAAATTTGGAGCAAGCATTCACACCAAATTCTCATGTTAATATTTATTATTAGGTAATTACTGATTCCGGCCCTGGTTGTGTAAAAAGGTAATTCATTTTCTAAATTCAGCGGAAAATAAAAATCCATTTTGATTTCTTTTTTAACACTTCTGTATATATGTATTAGTGTATTTTCATCTGTCTCTCTCTTTGATAAGTAAATGGCAAAATAATTTTTAACAGTATACTCGATAGAAATATAGCTTTTTAGCCGAAAAGTTAAGAAACAAATATTCTCTTTATTGTTAAGATCGATGTGGATCGTGACTGGTTCCATAATTTATTATTATTATTATTTTAAAAAAAATCCCGAATCAATAAAGGTCCCCAAATCTTTTTGGGATAATGCTGTAAAGGAGAACTTTAACTTATTTTTTCTCCGGAACCATCCTACATGGTGTAGCACGACTCTTATGCATATCTTACCCATTCCAGTGTGTCACTTTCCTCGAAGTTTGGCAGCCCTCGGTATGATACTCGGTCTTCTCTGATAAATGAAATACACCATATTAGGTGAAACCATTTGGAACGTCAAACAAACTTGCGCCGACCAAGTTGGGTCAGTTCAAAACTTAATAAATTTTGACCCAGAAACTGAAAGCGTGTGAAAACTCGGTAAGAGCTAACGATTAACAACGGAAAATCAGGTCAAAAAATGGGAAAAAAAGAAGAGATTTTAAAACTTTTCAAAAACTTGTGCCGACCGGATTTGGCCATTTAAAAAGAGTGATGCAAATGAATGCCTACTTGAACTTGTGCCGACCCTTTGAAAAGGCAAATTAATTGACTGATATGGTGACTGGTGTACAACTACGACCTTGAGCAAAAAATCACAGAATTCCACCACTTGACTCTACATCTACGAACCAGACTTGACCATGTCAGCTCTCTTTTCCTTTCACACACTTGCGGGGTCCCATTTCGACATCCACAACCAATACTCATGTTTCCGTTTCTCAAAGGATTATACACCCCACAGAAGCACTTGCCAATCGCAAACAAGTCCGACCGAGTTGGGCATTACACGAAACCAATACGTATTCAAAAGCCCAGAACATTGTCCCCTGAGCAATCCAGTAGGGCGGCAGACAAGATGCATGTGTATAGTAATACGTACAAATGGAAGTGGGGGTTTATTGGAACTATATAGACAGATAGACAGAGACCGGGGGGGACAAGGAACAAGAAGCACAAGTTGAGGTTCGATATTGGAAGTGGAGGAGAGAGGCCCTGGTGTTATCTACTCACTTCCCTTCTCTAGTTTTGTTCATTCTCATAGGCTTCATTCTGAGGTCTCTTCAACTCTGCCTCACTCTCTTCAGCCTGAAAGACTCAGAGCTGAAATTCTTCCAGCTTCTGTTCCTGGGTCTCAAATGGCGAGTTGGGTCTTAACAGAATGTGGCCTAAAGCCTCTCCCTAGAATCTTTCCTCGACTCCGACATGGACTGGCATCAAACAGTTCCTTTCCTTCCGAGGTGAGGCCTTTGCCAATCTTCAAAAGCTATCGTCTTGTTTCTTCTTTGGGAGTATCAAGTGGGTTTAGAGGAAACAGTTGGGCACTAAATGTGAGTGCTCCACTAAGGGTCACATCTGTGGGAGAGGGAGATGAAAATAGAGAGAGAGATAGTGGGGTTAATGGGCTTGAAGATGAAGGTGAATTCGACCCCGGTTCACCTCCTCCTTTTCGATTGGCTGATATCCGAGCGGCCATTCCAAAGCATTGTTGGGTTAAAGACCCTTGGAGATCTATGAGCTATGTTGTGAGGGATGTGGTGGTGGTCTTTGGGTTGGCGGCTGTTGCGGCTTACTTTAACCATTGGGCTGTCTGGCCTCTCTACTGGATTGCTCAGGGGACAATGTTCTGGGCTCTCTTTGTTCTTGGCCATGACTGGTAAATCAAACACTGTCCTTCTATTAAGTTTAGAAATAATTTATCGTGATTTACTTGTCTCTATATAGAACTCAAATGCCTTCTGGTTTATTTGCTTCCGATAATGTTAGTTGTGTTTGGCTTCAAACTCTATCTTGTTCAAGAATCAAGGATTCCTATTAGTTTCTTCTTGTACTTCAGTGGCGATTTGAATCCAATTTGAATCTTTTTTCCTTAATGCGAGTTGTGTTAATTTGGCAGTGGTCATGGGAGCTTCTCTAATAATCCTAATCTCAATAATGTTGTGGGCCATCTCCTTCATTCTTCAATCCTTGTTCCCTACCATGGATGGTTAGTTCCTGAAAACCTTTGTCAATCCATAAATGATTCTGTTGTCCTGTTTTACTTGTATCTTTGTAAAATGAATTAATTCTCTTGTTTGCAAAGGTATTAGCATCATGATATGACTCGTAATCATTGTGCTTGCACTTGTTATGTCTACTGCAGGAGAATTAGCCACCGGACTCATCATCAAAACCATGGACACGTTGAGAATGATGAATCGTGGCATCCCGTAAGTTTACATGTTTATGGCTCCCTCTCTCTCTCTCTGAGGGAATGAATATGGTCTATCTGGTTTCAATCCTGTACTTTCTGATATACTTTAATATTTGTATAAACAGTTGTCCGAGAAAATTTACAAGAATTTGGATAATGTCACCCGAACCTTGAGGTTCACCTTTCCTTTTCCAATGCTTGCTTATCCTTTCTATTTGGTAAGCCTTTTACTTTTTAATTGATTATACCTGCTAATGTATTTATAATTTAGGCTTGTTTTATCGGAAATAAAATTCCAGGTTCTGATTTTCTATGGTATCTTGTTATAGTGGGGTCGAAGTCCTGGAAAGAAGGGCTCTCATTTTCACCCAAACAGCGACTTGTTTGTCCCAAATGAAAGAAAAGATGTTATCACCTCAACTGCTTGTTGGACTGCAATGGCTGCTCTGCTTGGGTATTTATCCTTTGCTATGGGTCCTCTCCAAATGCTTAAACTCTATTTCATTCCCTACTGGGTAGGTTCAGTTCTTTCATCCTTGAATTACTTTTGCCATGAGAAAGAACGTACTTTACTAAATTCGCATTGAAATGCAGATATTTGTAATGTGGCTAGATCTAGTGACTTATTTGCATCACCATGGCCACGAGGAGAAACTTCCTTGGTATCGTGGAAAGGTATTGCACTGAATTTCCCATGCGTTTGTTTTCCCATTGCTTATAAACTATTTTCATGTAAATCTTGGTGGGTGCACCCAAAAGATACCATAGAATCCCTCTGCTTGTTCTGAGAGAGGTTTCCTGTTCTGCTGAGGGTCTCCTTTGAAATCACAAATAAATCACTATACCGAAGACAAGGACCATAACTATTTGGTCAAATTTTGTAGGTTAACTTACAAAGCAGGTTAGTGCTTTGTCATTTTATTTATATAATAGCCTATTGTTTGGTTGTGTGTTCGTCAAACAGGAATGGAGTTATCTGAGGGGAGGACTCACAACTCTTGATCGGGATTATGGAATAATCAATAACATCCACCATGATATTGGGACCCATGTCATACATCACCTATTCCCTCAAATCCCGCATTACCACTTAGTAGAAGCAGTAAGTGTTGCTTGCAGCTGAGCTAGTCTTAATGCAAAATTCAACATAAAATTGTTCTAATTGCCATAAATTTTACCATATAGACTGAGGCGGCTAAGCCTGTGCTCAGGAAGTACCGCCGAGAACCGAAGAAGTCTGGTCCTCTCCCATTTCATTTAGTGGGAACCCTTATAAGGAGCATGAAACAAGATCACTATGTGAGCGAAACTGGAGATGTTGTATACTATCAAACAGACCCCCAACTATATGGACCCGAGGCATCAAAGGCATCAAAATGAACAACTGAAGATGGATTTTTTATTTGTTTTTTTTTTCACTTCTGACATATTATCTGTCTTTGTATCAATACCTCTCTGGCCTATTTGTTAAATCATCTCTGTATTAGCCGTAGTGGAATAATGAAGCCTATCACATTGTACATGGACATAAATGTCTCAGTATAATAAAACTAATTTTCTGAAAAAAGAAAATAGCAATGCAGATGTTTCCTGAGAATCGTCTCCTGAGCTCTCTGTCTCTGTCTCTGTCTCTGTCTCTGTCTCTGTCTCTCTCTCTCTCTCTCTCTCTCATATCAACATGCCGCGAAATGCAAAGTGACATATTTGTAGATGGCTTCATATATATTGTCCTGGTTAGAGCTGGGCACAAGATGCCATGGACTTAAAACTCAAAATTCACAGCTTCTACCATTGGTCAAATATGAGTTCTGGTACGTATATAGCTACCAAGAATCAGTACTGATTCTATGAGATTTGGGTTTTGGTTTCAAGTAATATTGAGAAATAAAAGAGCGTCAATTAAAATCTATGGCCCCCCATGTTATTCTGTGATGGATCAGGCTAATTTTCTAATTTACCCAGTACTCGCCCAAGTAAATTAGCATCCACTTTTTCAATTAACTTTGACAATTAAACAATTTCAAAACCAACAATTCGATAATAATTAAATTGAGTTCAAAATCACTCTCTAATTCTATAGACTATGGCCCTATTTCACATACTAAATAGATATGTACTACGTACGTACTGTGGTTCCTAAACATCAAGACTAATAGAACGTACGTTACTGTACGTATAAACTCTAGCTCCTAAACAATACTAATAACATAAATAACTAATTAAATTACATATATTACAAGCTACCAATGTTCAATTAATTGGTCCTAATTAATTGGTAATTAGGACCAAATTAATTATTCCTGGTTATATCGGCAATAGCCCGATACGCTGCTTCTGTAAGATGTAATGAACAAAGAAAATATATTTAGATGCATCTGGGCATGTTGGGGCAAGTTGATTGGATAATGGACCCACCTCCGCAAGCCCTGTCCCACAGCATGCTTCAAGTGTCACATTGAAACCTTCACAAAAACACAAAAAAATTAATTAATCCCAAGATCAGCCGTTATGTTACACAAATGCTAATATTTTAAAAAAACTCTTTGTGATCTGAAAAAGGGGAAAAAAACTTGAAAGAATACCATACTTGTTTGGGTTTTGAATCATGTCCATGATGGGACTGTAAATATCGGCATATACGATCCTGGAACCTTGGAGTTTAGATTGCCAACTTGATGTAATGGCCTCTAGCTGTTTATTATAAGCCTGAGAGTTTATGTTCTGATTGTCGACACATGAGCGTTGGAGAAAGTTTGTGCTAATTGGTATTGGGCAGGTACGCAGCCAATTGGTGGAAGACCAGCCACTGCAATTGGTATTGTGCTAAAGATTCTGCATGACCTTTTAAAAAAATAGTTTTCTTTTTTAAATTTCAATTTTAATATCAAACCACCATCTTAAAAAAACATAGTACCTTAAAATTAAAATTATAATAGTTTAGAACGTCGTACTTACCTCAATAAAACCGTACATGGAAGTGAGTAGTCAAGTGCCCCTGTAGGTATATCGTAATAGTTATCATTGCTTCCAATACTGATTAAAAACAAAGCGTTTTCGACAATCCTGCAAACCTCTTCTCGTCCAACAACACCCTCCATTCTTTGTAATGCTTCGTAAAAGTTATTCAACTGAGTTGGAAGATCCAAATTAGTACTGTCTGCGGGTCCAAACCCGAACTGGCCGATGCAAAGTTAACGCCAGAAAAGCAAGTCGGTGTCGGTCACTGAATCGTCCAAGTAAGCCAGCAAGAGTTCCTTGATGCCCAAGGAAGAAATCAAAAAGTCTGTCACTAATTTTTCCTTCTCAAAACCTTCTAGTGGGGACTCGGTCGGGGAAGTCTATGCCAAAAGGCGGGTGGTCACTGCGAAATAACGTTTTGATGTGGTTGTTGTTGCCTGGATCAATGGTTGAATCCCCAGAGGCGAAGATCACTGAAACATTAATTAATTTCATTTGTTTGGTTAACCTCACAAGTTGGGTAAAACAACTTCGTTTTCAATTAGGATTGATGGTATGATCTCTTACAACTTAGGTTGTGTTTGAATAGTGAGGTATTCTTATCTAATATATAAAAATTTCAAACCGCGTGAAACTCAATTAATTAGAGTTTTTCACGGATAATTAAAACATACTTAAAAAAAAAAAAGTGATGTAAAAAGTATGAAATTCTTCAATTTCAAAATAATTTTATAAATTATCATTCATAATTAAAAATCAATTTCAAACTTTTCGTTATCTCAACATATTCATTGATCGGCAACAGCTTCATTTATTTGTTTGGCCTCAAAAGTAGTACGACAATTGAAATATGTCTTATACAAATTAGTTTCGACAATTTTTTTATTTTTTTAAGAGAGAGAGAGAGAGAGAGAGAGGATAAGATCCGTAGTTTCATTGATGACTTTGGGCAATTGAAGTATGCAACATTGCTATCGTGAATCTTGAATCGAGATTTGGGTTGGGGAAGAAAAAACCCCACGAGTCCCCAAATATTCTTGAAAGAAAAATATGCAGATAATAGTCAAAATACCATTTTATTGCTACATTCGCAAATCCAAAGGATCGTAAACTAATTTTATTCAAAAAGAGGTGGGAATTGGCTACGTTACATCAGGTCCAGAATCTTATACCCTTAAAATAGACAAATTTTAAAGATTCAAACATAAAATAAAGACAGATTCATGCCACTTCGACATCATCTCCGCAATTCAAGTCCTGAATAATTTTGTGATTATGAATCAATAGTGTACAGAATTTACGGCACTCATAAAGGAAGATATCCGCGATTGGTCTTTCTGAATGCCATCTGAAGCACAAATTCCACTACTAACATCAATCCCTCGAGGTTGGAGAGTATAAAGAGCTTCACAGACATTCTCAGGGTTGATCCCACCAGCCAAGAGCCACCCGTGTTTACTTCTAATCATTGGTAGCTTGAACTGAGCCCAATTGAAACCTCTACCACTTCAGAAATTTGTCACAATCAAGCAAACCAAAACGGGTTTATATTATATTCTTGAACAGAAATAAAGACATAAAACGACATTTGCCTATTTTAACTTGCAGAGAAGTAGACATGCTAAGCAAGTAGAGGGTCAGAACAGCGTACAAGGAATCTCTTTGGCCTGTAGGTGATTTTACTTATTCAATTTAACAAGTACATTTATGATTATACACCCCGGACAATTTTTTTTTGTTTTGTATTAAGTGAACTCTGACTGTCCCAACTTTAAGCATCAAAGCAGCCAGATCTCAAAACATGTAGTATATCTGTTAGCCAGTTACAGAACGGTCTCAAAAAAGGGGATTTATAAACTAGAATAAATTGTATGAGGTGATTCAATGTCTACACCTATATATGCCTCCATATGATAACTGGCGGTGTGGCACCAATCTATGAATCCACAAACAAACAAATGAAGCACAATAATCAAACCACCCGAAGAGAAAATATTTTGTACCTGCCACCCCTTGCACTATCCACAAGAATCCAATCAACTAGAGAGCATTCTTCATCAGAGATTTGGTTCAGAAGGTTTCCATCTTCATTTGCATGAAGAACATATATTACTCGTTTCTCTTGCAATATAACTGGAAAAGCTTCTCGAGAAGCATTTCCATGAAGCTGCGTCACCTCAAATCTTTACCATATTAACCAACTAATTGTACTATATCCAAGGTGATGGGGGGTCAGACAAATTTATACCTGCAAAAGCTCAAGGTTCGATGCATCAGCTGCCCTTAATATCGTGTCTACATCATCATCCACAAATACTCCAACAGGCTCTGCCCCATACTCCCTTGCAACTTTTGAAATCTCCTTGGCAACCGAAAGTGAAACAGAACGTTTAGAATTGGGCCAAATAATCATCCCAACAAAATCAGCACCAGCTTCGGCAACCATTGCAGCATCTTTAGCTGATGCAACCCCGCACATTTTAACCAAAGGCCTAGTCTTTTCATGTTCCTCGGGACTGGGGGAGACTTTTTCCGATTGGGCAAACTTGCAAGTAAATTTACTCTTTGGAGACGATCTGATTCTTGAAAAGTGTAGTATTCCCCTTTTTATTCCTGCAGGTACAGTAGCGAAATAAAAATAGATTCAACATTCATAAAGTCACCCATACCAACAAATACTCATCTTGTACACGCATTCAAGCAAACAGTAGGAGTGAGGTTAGATTCTGGTGCATTTTCAATCATACTGTAAGAAATGAATCCAAAACGAGAAAATAAAAGAGTACCAGTGATTTGCCTTCGGTGGAAGTTCACAACTTTCGGTTGAAAGTGGCTTCCAATAGCTAGCTCTGCAAACATAATACTCTCTAGATCAAATGTATCCCACCCGCCTCCATTAAGAGCATGAAAAACAAAATGATAGAACAGCTTGAAGGGTGAATTACTTCCTTCGGCCAAGAGCAATGCTTTGGGGAAAATATAATATATCGCAAGAGCTTTGCAAAAAACTAAATTCTCTCTTGAAAACTTCAGTGAAACATGGGGAATTCAAGTAACCGAAAGATATCATTTCAAAGCGATCTTTGTGAGGAAATCCACCGAGTAGTTTAAGTGCAATGCGACAAAGTATGCTTACGAACAAAGTAAACGCAGAGAGAGAGAGAGACCTGTGAGCATATTGTTTTGGGGGTGAAACCCAACTTGGTTTTCAGGAGATGCTGGTACGTCGCTCACAGGTTGAAGATGAAAGGAGCGAAAATCGTCGATCTTTGTCTCAATGTATCAAATTGCCCAACGTGCGTCCACGTAACGGCGTAGCCTAACCGGGAAAAGAAAACAGAACACCGTTCAATCTAGCGATCCCCAGGCCCGTGTTATATCGATTATGGGCTCCTTCGTCCTTCCTCGACCCAACCCAAAGGTCGGCCTGTACCAAAGCTATCCATATATCCTTACTCATCAAAGTGACTTTTTAACCCATGCCATTTGGATTACAAAAACTATACTTACAACCGGCTGGGGGAAACCCCACGTAACCGGACCCACATTTTATCAAAAAAAATTATTTTTTCCACTTCTCTCTCTTTGTTTCGTTCAGCTCCACAACTCTTCATTTTTATCTGTTCTTCAAAAAGCTTTTAAGTCGCATAAAACTAGCAAAAGAGGAGCAAAACTAACGAGGTAGAAATCTTCGAGACGACCCACGAAGCCGAAATCTTTCCACTCCCTTCAAAGCTAAAAGCTCTACCTCTCCCTTCGATCTTCTGCCTACCCCATTTCGTAAGCCGTTTCATTCCCATGGCAAGCCGCTAGCAGCGCTTCCTCTTCCCGCTGTTGCTCCAAGCCATAGCACCCCAACCATCCCCTGTTTTCCAAGAACAGAGCAAGTTGAATAGATACTAAACATTTTCCCTCATGTAGAAGCATCGGGCATCATGAGAGACTTCTGGTGCTCTTTATTTATATATAAAGAGAAAATCGAATGGAAAATTCATTTGAACCCAAAAGGGAGAAACATATATAGATTTACATTCTTAAAACATTTATATATAACAATTGTTCTATAACAATAGTTCTGAAAGGTTCAAAGTATTCCATCATGAATTCTCCTGCTATTACATTAGCTATTGATGGTTAGTTAGAGCCTGATCAAAATATACATATAAAGCAAAACATTTTGTAGTTGAAGTACTACGTGGTATAACGTGCAAGGCACCACATGCATTCTCGTAGGTTAGCATTATGAAAGGTTCAAAGTATTGGAGTGCTTCTCATATTGAAGCATCAGGCATAATGAGAGACTTCTGGTGCGTCATTTCATTTTTACCGTCGCACCTCTCATCCTCTCTCGGTGAGTGGTGAGTAGGGGTGGGCTCCGACTCCGACGGAGTCGGAGTTGTCATTTCCGACCTCCGACTCCGACCGGATTCGGAGCCAAAATTCCCCTCCGACTCCGACTCCGAATGTAGTCGGAGTCCGATTCCGATCGGAGGTCGGAGCTCCGACCTCCGATCGAATCTCCGACTGGAGTTCGGAGGGAGATCCGAACGGAGGTCGGAGCTCCGACTTCGAACTCAATTTCAGAATTTTTTTTTTATTATTATTTAAATTTTGTTGTTCAATTTCGTTTCAGATAGTGGGCAACATATATATATATTTTTTTAAAGTTAACCATCTACAAATATTTGGTTTATTCAAGAGTTTTCAATAATTTAAATATTCGTTCTGATTTTGTTACTGAATTTTGATTATATCTTTAATTTGTTTTATGTTCGCCTGAAATTTAGCATTAAAAGTGCTCATGACTCATGAGTTGAAAATTACACAAATTTAAAATTTTATAGAAAAGAATGATGGTACGAATTTGTATAATTCGATTAATTTCAGTTGGATAATAAATTATAAACTTTTGAGAGATGATGGATAAGTACTAATAGAAATTATAGAATAAAGAGTACTTATCCCACGTATTTGCTCGGGATATAAGTACATAAATATAACTATATAAATAGTTTAAAAAGTAAATAACATGTATGATGCAGCCATAAGTTATAACAGTCTCATTTATAACGTAATAACAATATGACTCAGTCTTGAAATATAATTACATAAAAATTAAACACGGGTTTCACTCAAACTCCAATGTTCCATTGGTCACGCCTGAAATGAAGATAGAAAGTAGCAATCAATAGATGAAAAAAAATTGATAATAAAAAATTATATACGGTAAAAGAATAATTTGATTCTTACCAAGAAATGAGGTTCTCTCAACTCCATCACAACTCTCAAGTAGCGTCCGTTCCAAACTCTCAATCATCGGTAATTATGTTAGGGTTCACAATTAGATCTATAAAATCATAAAAAGTAGAAGTTAGAAACATTAAAAATAATTAAATCATCATTTAAAAGCATATAAACTTACCCGATTCAAGCCTATAGCTCTCGGCATCAACGCCAACGGTATCTAGTCCAATGGGCGTTTCACTTATCCAATTCTGTGTGCAAACGAGGGCCTCCACGGTTGACGGTGACAATGAACTCCGATAAGCATCCAACACGCGACCTCCAGTGCTAAATGCCGACTCTGAGGCAACCGTAGTGACAGGAATGGCTAGCACATCTCGGGCCACACGGGAAAGGACTGGATACTTGGTGGAATTAACTTTCCACCAAGTTAATAACTGAAATACATCACTAGGTGCCTCGACAGCTTCCATAAAATATCGTTCAACCTCAGATGTACAATGCATAATATTCCTTGTTGACATGAGTTGATGATACTGCCGTATGACACGATTGCCTCTAACCCTTACAGATGGGTCAGTATCACCTGAGGGAACTGTCGATCCTGTCGGCCTCGAATGTGAGGAGCTACCAACTGCGGATGAAGGCTGAGCACTAGTACTGTAGTGATGATATAAGTCATCAACATCACTTTTTAGCAATCTAATAAACTCTCCAGCCTTCACTGCCCCGAGGACGGAATTTACCCAAAATTCTAGAACGGCCAACTTAACTCGGGGGTCAAGGATCACAGCCACAAATAGCAATCTATTTATCTTCTCAATATTCCCCCAATATTTATCATATTTGATCTTCATCCTCGTAGCCATATCAGATAACAATCCAGCAGAGTCAGTACAACTATTTTCCAACTGGAAGTGAAGCTCTGAGAGCTCACTGAAAAATGAGTTCGCAGTCGTATATTTGGATCCAGATAGTCGCATGGTTATCTCATAAAAAGTTCTTAAAAATTCAACAAAATAACTCACACTGGTCCAATCATGTGCGTCTGGCGCACCGAGCCCCTGTCCTGCTGGCTCCAACAAAGCATACCTCAGGCCCCCATCCTCGACCTCCATCCGCTCGAATGCTTTTTGGTACTTCTGTGCCACATCCAACATCATGTATGTAGAATTCCATCGAGTCGGAACGTCCAAGCACAG
Source organism: Juglans regia (assembly GCF_001411555.2). Taxonomy (NCBI): domain Eukaryota; kingdom Viridiplantae; phylum Streptophyta; class Magnoliopsida; order Fagales; family Juglandaceae; genus Juglans; species Juglans regia. The sequence goes on along the minus strand of NC_049912.1, from coordinate 30,913,498 downwards.
CATACTAGAACATTCAATCTTCAAATCTTCTGCTATTGCCTTAAACTTGGCAAGCCTTTGAGGGGAACCCCTCACATATCGTACAATGTTGCGGACTCGGGTTATGGAATCATGAACCTCTTTTAATCCCTCAACAACTATGAGGTTAATGATATGAGCACAGCATCGAACGTGAATAAACTCGTGGGCCCGAATGACATCATCTCTCACCGTCGTGTTCCGCTTAAACCAATCAATTGCTGTTTCATTCGCACTGGAATTGTCAACTGTAATACACAGCACTTTTCGAATTCCCCAGTCCTTTAAACAATCATCCATCTTTGCCCCAATGGATGCACCTTTATGATCCACAATTTCTTTAAAACCAATAATTTTTTTATGCAAAATCCACTCACTGTCAATGTAGTGTGCCGTGATACACATGTAGCAGACGTTCTGTATGGAAGTCCATGTGTCAGTCGTAAAAGACACTCTTTGGCCAGTGGTAATAAACATCTTCCTCATCTCCTCCTTGTCCTTCGCATGCCTCTTCATACAATCTCGCATCACTGTATACCGTGATGGAATGGGAAATCGTGGCTCAACAAAATTTAGAAACTTTCGAAAGCCTCTTTTCTCGACTGTGGTAAATGACATCTCATCAGTAATTATCATCTCTGCAAGCATGTCCCTCAACATCTTCTCACTGTATTGAGGGATGACCAATTTCTTAGTCTGTGTACCATCAGTGGCTGTAGAAGTTTGGTAACTGAGGTTGGTCTGATCAGTGGCTTGCAATCCCTTCGCTATCATATATCGTTGGCAACCATTTAGATGTGCTATCAACACACTGGTACCTTGCTTCTTCGAATGGCATCCACAAAGTGATCCACAATAATGACATCTTGCCACTGGGTTCGCAATTTCACCAGGTATTTTGGTGAAATGCTCCCATGTCCACGACCTCTTTTTAGAAGGTCGTGGTGGTTGATCTTGCTCAATGGGCATCTCCTCCTCCTCGTTGAACATATCTTCATCCTCTATATCAACTGGGAGTGGGAGTCGACTACTCGCACAAGATGTAGCTGCTCTAGATGTAGCTGCCCTAGATGTGGCTCTAGGGGTGGAAGTACCCACCGGTGTAGGAGTTGTAGCATTGGCATCCGCTACATCCCCTTGTGGACGATCATCTCCACTATGTCTAGGATCCATATCACAATCAATGAAGCTGAAAAAATTAAATTAGAAGCAAAAAATTAGTTTAAAAATAAACTAGGCTATTGTATTATACAATAGGACATGTATTATTGTATCATAATAATACATGTATCGATGTATTATTACATTGAGGTTCGGTTGATGTGCGCTTGACTCAGACGAACCCATCCAGATGGGTTCGCTCGACGTGCGCTCGAGTGCAGCAAGAGCCATACAGAGAGGTTCGCTCGACGTGCGCTCGACATAGCGCTCGAGCAGAACCCATCCAGAAAGGTTCGCTCGATGTGCGCTCGAAGTGGCGCTCTAGCAGAACTCATACAGAGAGGTTCGCTCGACGTCGACGTGGAGCTCGAGCAGAATCCATCCAGAGAGGTTCGCTCGACGAACGTCGCTCGATACAGAGAGGATCGCTCGACCTGCGCTCGACGTCGCGCTCGAGCAGAATCCATACAGAGAGTTTCGCTCGATGAGCGCTCGACGCTAGCGCTCGAGCAGAACTCTTCCAGAGAGGTTCGCTCGATGAGCGCTCGACGTAGCGCTCGAGCAGAACTCTTCCAGAGAGGTTCGCTTGACTTCCGCTCGACATATCGCTCGAGCCAATGTTCAAAACAACGTGCGCTCAACTTGCGCTCGACACATCGCTCGAGCGCAAGTCTTCAAAACAATGTAAAATTCATGTTTTTGAGCGCCGTGTTGGGGACTATATTGAATATTCAATACATAAGAATCACAACTACTGGCTCCAATTCATAAGAGACGTGCTTGAATTAAATTTAGGGCTCATAAATTTAGGGCTCACCGTAGGTGGAAGGCTGGAAGCTGAACAGAGGGACGGTGGCAGGGAGGAGCAACGACGAACGGTGTTCTGAACTTCACTGGTTCACTGGTTCAGTCACTGGGACGGGAGACGCGAGAGAGAAGTGAAGGAGGAAGAAGAAGTGAAGAAGGAAGAAGGAAGAAGAAGAAGTGAAAAGGAAGAGGACGCCGTTCGTGAAGAAAAAGCCCCTTCAAGAAGGAAATATGGAACGACGCCGTTCCATATTAAGTGGAACGGTGTCGTTCAAAATTTTTTTTTTTTAAACCTAGCTCCAAAACGACGTCGTTTTGGAGCTGGGTTTAAAAAAAAATTCGGTCCGACTCCGACTCCGAATAATTATTCGGAGTAGCTCTGAATTCCGACAACTCCGACTCCGTCGGAGTCGGCATCGGAGCGGAGGTCGGACGGAGTCGGAATTCTCGGAATTCTGCACACCCTAGTGGTGAGTATGTCTCCTTCCTGTTTATCATTGGACGCACGCACTTGTGCAAAATCTTGAAGGAGAATAAGCTCGAGGGAGAAGATGGAGCTCCATACAAGATGAGATTTTCGGGACAAGACGAGTCAAAGACGAAGCTGGGTTTAGTCGAAGACGAAGCTTGGGAGGGAGAAGAAAACTCGAAGACGATGCTCATATTCATTTCGGTTCCCACTTTTTGCTTCTTTTTTTTTTTTCTTCATTTTACTTTCCCTCCATTTTTCTTCATATTTCACTCACTTGGTTTTTTTTTTAATTTTCAAAGTGCCACGTCAGCCGATTCCCTGCGGGTTCATCACCGACGGTTGCATATAGAAGAACTGTTTGGATTATTGTTATATCTTTTCACCAAAATCCATAATAACTACGCATTGTCAATGTAACATCTTTTAAGTGTTTGGATACTAATTTGAGATGAGATAAATAAAGATAAAAATTAGAAGTGAAATAAAATATTATTTTTTAATATTATTATTTTGATAATTGAAAAAATTAAATTATTTATTATATTTTGTGTAAAAATTTATAAAAATTATAATGATTAGATAAAACAATTCTTGCATCCAAACGGAGCATAATTCTCCCCACTACGGAGGTGATTACAAAAATTCTAAATGGACCATAAGACGATGGAGGATGAACAACTTCTTTTAGTTGATTTGATGAATGGGCGACGGAGGATGAACAAAGACGGTGAAATATGGAATTATCGGGTGCTTTAATTTTATGTTGTTTAATGTAAACTTATTGACGTGTTGCCCTCTGATTGAGGGCTGTTAAACGCTCAAAATCAGCCGAACCATTCCAAAGAGATACTCTTTTTTATATGTCCCATTCGACTTAATAATAACTATCGAATCGAAAGATATGAAGAATCTCTTCTTCTTTTTTTCGCCCTCCCATCTTAGCAAAGTTATGCATTCCATGACAATCGATGGAACAACCTATTTATGTATTGTGTAAAGCAGATGTTGGGTGGGTATCGCACTTGTTGAGTTGAAAGTCAGTGGTACAAGTAGTAAGAAGCTTGGAAGAAACTACTTTTCAAGTGCAAGCATATTTCTCTTATATTATTTGGTAGCGAATAAACCCTCGTGGGCGGCTCAATTATAATAGACCCAGCTTACGCTTGCACAGACACTTTCTAGTTTCTGCTTATGAAAGACAGAAGCCTAAAAGGTTGGACCCCACGCGCATAATGCTGCTGCACTTTTCCTGGCACTCGGACGCTCCAACTGTCCACCAACCAAAATAGAGTATCGTTATTCATCATTTTAATTTTTATCATCTTTTTATCATTTTATAATATAATATTAAATAATTATATTTTATTTATAAACTTATCATTTAATACTATATTAAAAAATAATTAAAAAATATTATAAATTTAAATGATAAATAAATTTTTTCATCAAAATAATAGCTTTTCCACAATCATGGCCCACCAATAAGTACCAATAATAGCAAAATAACATATTGAGATAAGTCAAAATGCTTTATGGAAAACAACGTTCAAGTACTTTTATTATTAAACGGGGAAACTCCAGTTGATTGCCCAATGCAGTTCCTGGTAGCCAAAGAGTCAGAGATACAGATCAATTTTACTTGTACAACACACTTTCCTTTAAGCTTTTCAAGATTTTACTATTACTATTTGACCCAATTATCGCTAATGTTTGGTTATCTTGGTGGCTGAAGTTTTAGCTTTGTGTAGATGGAGATTAGTTAAGTTATATTTAAAAGAGAAATATTTACGCAAAAATCTTATATAATAATATTTATAATTTAACGTTGTTTAATGTGACCTGTTAAATTATAAAATTTTATTTTATTATAAAATATATACGAAATTATTTTCTAAAGTGCGGTCCAAAGAGGAAGACCTGTTAGTTGGCTTCAAATGTGAATGTGTTTGAAACTAAAGTTCAATGTGCAAATAGGATGATGATGCTGACTACATGCATATCCACAATTTGCACTTGGAAGTGCAGTAAGCGAAGAGCTATATTTGCTTTTATTTAATATATTGAAACCCTCCTTTCCTTCATAGAGGCCGGAAGAGCAGCATAAATATAATGCTCTAAAGAAATGGCATTCGTATCATCCGAAAGGGAAGGAAAAAGTTTTAGAACACAAGAACAAATTTCGTATTACTACGGAACTTCTTATGAAATTATAAACGAAATAAAGCACAAAGAATGTTTTCAAATTTAACCCAGAAATAAAAGCTAGTTCCTTGCCACTGATTTCGTGTATCGTTTCAATGCTAATAAGTAAAACACAAGAGGAAAGGAAAATAAGATTACACCAGTATCTTAAATTAAAAAATCACCACCTTTGCTCCAAATTCGAACTAATCTCCGCAGGAACTTGTTCTTCCTGCACAAATTTCCAGGCCTCGGTTGGCCTAAACTTTGTTCTCTACGACCATCTCTCCTATAAATACAATTATTGCATACTTAATGACAAATAAAAATTTAAAGAATATCAAACTTTGTTAATATAACCTAGTGGTAAATTAAGCAGATATGTTGTTTATGCCACCATCTGCTCCTGCTCTATGTACAGCTGCTCTAGCCAAGGAGGAAGAATCTCACCCCCATTGCCATGATTATACTGCGCCTTCTTGGTGCCAAAATGCCCCGACCTCTCATGAGAAACATCCTTAACCAAGGAATTAACCCAAGAGACATCAGGCTCATTAACTCCAGATTGCATTAAGGTTGTTTTAGCCACGTTGTTGTCACGGAACCGAAAAGAAGCAGACTTCTTGAGCTTGTTCAACTCATCTCCTTGAATGCCCCAATCCAATTTCCCATCAGGTGAGCTCCAATCTGAACGAGTAGAGGGCATCATTGATGCAGAGTTGCCAGCAGAAGTAAGGCCAGGTCGATGAGTCCCTGCTGCTCCACGATCAACAAAACTCTGGCTTCGCTTTGCAAACGATGCAGACCTGGAATTCATCACTGCTGCCGCAACTGCAGCAGATGAGTCAAACCCAAAGGATGAGGGTTTTCTTGCTGAGGAGGAAGAGAGGTTGGTTGGATAACTTGCACGAAGTTGGTTCATGTTCTGGCGCATCTGAAGCCCATTTGGAGATTGTAACTGGGTGGGTGTTGTGGGTTTTAGGGAAAGCCCTTGCAGCTGGGACAACATAGAAGAATCAAGAGACCCAAAAATATCATCAAGGTTAGAAGGTTTCAAATCTCCCATCCGATTGAATTCCTTGTTCCAGTAGGATGGGGATGGGGATGAGAGACGGGTTATCTCGTCAATCAATTGCTGCTGCTGGCTAGCATGACTTTCTAGGCCAAGCAATTCCATCTCCAAATCTAGATCTCTAGCGCTCAAAGCAGTCTTTAGCCGGCTGCCAGGGAGCTGCAATGCAGGTGGAGTGAGGTTAAGTTTGTTTTGCCACAAGCTCCCACTCTTGGGAGATGAGGCGGCTGCCTGAGGAGACATGGGCGGTGTTGAAGTAGCAGGCATCGGCATAGATGACGAACTGAGAGCCAATGGGCTCATCACTGTCATGTCCAGTCCACCAGCCGAGTGAGATTTAGGTGAAGGCATAGCTGAACCGGTGGAAGCATACACAGGGCGCAATTCCTCAGCCTTGTGAGCAAAGAAGCAGACTTTACGTGCACACCCAGTCTCATCCTTGCAAATCCGGGTTCGATATTGGGCAGGATGAAGCCAGGACTCAAAAACACCATGTGCATACTCACAGGCATCCCCCTTTTGGCATGTACCTTTCCGAAACTCCGGGCATGGAACACAGCTATAGGGGTACTTCCGTGGGTCTCTTCTCCTAGCATTCTCCCCAGGATGGACAAAAGGGCACTCGGTCCAGTCATGGGAGTATGCCCTTGAGCAAGGCTTCACCTTGAAAGTATACATCCTAAACTCATCTGTCCCATATATCCCATTATTTATGTCCGGCAATGATACATCGATAGGGTATTCTTTCTTCTCAGTTCCTTCTTTCGAGAGCTGAGGCGTTGCTATCTTCTGCCGATCTTCCTCTTCGGTTGTGATTTGATCACTTTCCCCAATTGAAACATCGCCTTTAAGCAGCAACTCAATTGCCTTCCGATTTGAATTGGACGGTGACCTCGATGCAGGGCCAATCAAATCAACAGGCTTATTTCCATTAGCATTAACACAAGTAGCATCCGCACATGCATCAAGCAAGCGCTTAATAATCCCAACTGAGGTATTGGTACCACCAGCAACGGCACAATGGAGTGCAGTGACCCTATCTGAACCACATACCCTATTGACATCAACCTTACCTGTCTCAATCATATACTTCAAAACCTTAACGCTACCAAACATGGCAGCAATCATAAGTGGTGTCCTCTTTTCGAAAGCCATCTTCTTCGACCCAATTCTTCTACCATACCAAAAACTTGCCTCGTTGACGTCAAGACCCTTCTCTTCTACTTCACTCCTGAAGGCCTCGAGATCATCCATGGCAGACAATTCAAGCAAAACCGAGCAATCACAGAAAAACCCATCGTTCTGTTTCTGAAATTCACCTTCCATCCCAAAGCTTGAGGAGGAAAGTCTACTGTTTGAACCACTGCACATATCCAGACACTGCAAATTTTGAATAAAAAAAAAGCAATTTAGAACTCCATTTTATTCCTTCAAAAAACCATTAAACCAAAACCTAAATTATTCACAAACACAGAAGGCATAGTATTACAATTTATTAATTTCCATTCCAATCTTTAATCTCCCCAACGATCTTACTTATAACAAAACAGACAGAATAAACTCCCCAGAAGAAAAAATAAACTAAGAAGAAGAATCAAAAGCAGATTAACGAAGTTTTAGACGAATTAGCCGCGCTCCAAGTCCAACCAGCGACTAGGGCTAGGAGATAATACTCAATTTCAAAATCTCTAGAGAAAGGGAGAAAGGGAAAAAACTGTAACTATAGCACAAGCACCAGATAACCGGTCCAAACAACCCAACCCAGAATCAAAATGGCTACAGCTTTAGTCCAAAAACTCAAACCCCACAAATTTTCTGGAACCATTAAAACCAAAACTTTATTCCTTTACCAAAAAAAAAAAGTAAACATCATACCTTTGACTACTTTGTATGCTCTGGATGTAAACGAAGGAAGAGAATCGTGGGATTGTTTGTTAAAGAAGCAGAAAATCGAGAAGTCCTCGATTGGTAACGTGAGATAGGAGGGGGGAGGTCGCTCCTTTTATTTGATTCATGAAGGGTACGGGCTCAAGAAGGAGGGAGGAAAGTGCGACTTTTCTTCTTCGCTCCTTCATTGCTTTCATTTTCAGTCAAAGTCAAAGCTTTCAAAAGAGTGTAGTATTTCTTGGAAATGACACCCAAATGAAATTCAGATGCAAGTGAAATTCACAAAACCTCCTTCAAAGTGAATCTGACCGCGTAGAGGGGTTGTCCATGACGCGTGGTTGACACTCCTGAGACGAATTCCTTTATGCACGCTCCAATATTATAGAATCCTATATATTATATAAGGAACAAAAACAAAAATGTTATTGAATACACGTCCTGTTAAACGAGTGAGGAAAACGAAACAATTTGGCTGGTACAGTGTTTGTTACTCGCTCTAAGCGAGAGTAGGCGAGAAGACGTACATAGTGAAGTGGGGTGGACCTACGGTGACCGGAGAAGGGAAAGCAGCCGTTCACGCGTACACATTATGTTTGGGTGGGCTGGGCTGTCCGAGACCACGTCGACAGCGAGACAGGATAATAGCTGACTCACCCTTCCACTACGGAAATTGGAAGTTGTCTTGTTGGTTTTATCACGAGCTATTGCTCTCCTACTGTATTATTTTGGGTTGACAGAGTAGACAAACATTGTGCACAACTACAACGTTAACTTCCTTTTTTGTGTCACGCTAGATTCCATTTAATATTTGCTGGCTGTACATGAGAGTAACATTGGTTTAAGGGACATACGGTTTTGGAATGATTGACGGTCACAGCTAATTATACTATAAGAAGGTCCAGTCAAACTGAAGTTTAGATTATGTAGCGAGAAATTCTATATGGAACCTTTATATTAAATACTTTTGCTCAAGTAATATGTAATTTATTACTTTTATTTTTTATTTTAATACTTAAATATATGTATTTAAACTTTAAATAGAAAGATAGAAATAATAAATAGCATGTTAATAAATATAATTACGTAGTAGTGTATGACTTTCTTTTAACATTTCTCTGAATTAAATATACAGAACCGCTTCTAAGTTGTCGGTCCGATAAGAGTTAAATAACAGCCCTCCACTTAGGTCTTGACATCTCAGCAAATATAGTAAATTCATGGTAGACTCGTGTGCATGGGATAGAAAGGGGCAAAGACTTCAACTTAGCGTACGTGTTTGTACTTCCTTCAGACTTCGCGACTATGTGCTTCCAGAATGCCGAGCATACCTCCACTGCCACGTCTAGAGGCAACCGCCACCAATGTCCTCCTTGGTCAATTTCGCCCCTAGCCCAATTTCGACCCACGAGTTCGTCGCCCACTACGCAAGCGCAATTCCATCACCCTTCCCCCCGACCACGAGATATCCATCCTTGATGCTCGGCATGGTTGTGATCGTCATTTTTAGCTTTAAACAACACCACCACTCAAAGCTTGCTTTAGATAGTAAGGGTGTGAATTATTAAAAGTTAAAACTTGGAAAAGAGATTGAGATTTTTTTTGGAAAATAGATTAAGATTTGAATCAAAGTCAGAGAATAAGAAATTAACATGCACGTTGGTTTGAATATTAATAAAGATTATGTGCACAACAACTTAAAGCAAGAAAGATGCGTGTGCGCACGTTTGAGTGATCTGTTTGGTTATCAGGAAATGAAGATGCAATGGATAGAGAGAGGTGGTTGATGTTATTTTATACCTTATATTTACTTTGGAATGTTCAAAGACTTGGACTTCCGAGGTCTTGTCGATCGCCATGCAGTTTCAGCTCTTACAGATCCTTATATTTCTTAATAGAAGAGCCAACTGACCACTTTCAATGCAGAATTGGAGCTCATTTTCAAGAGTCCCTTGCAAACTTGTCCTAAATTGACCATCCAAAACAGGCAAGAAGAGAATGTAGGTGCTTTTAGTACTTAGATCAGAAGAAGTCTCATTGCTCAAAACAGATACTTGTCTTGCTTCCAAGAGAAGCATTTGCATTTCCATGGGAATTTCACAACTAGATTTTCCAAATCGTGGTATCATCCACCATACGTTTTCTGCTAATAATCTTTTAATCGATTTACTTCATCAATGACACCCATCCGCCATACCCATAATGACGGAGGTGAGAGGGTGGTCGAGGCAAACCTGGTGCGAAATAGCAAGGGATAGAAAGGCGAAGTGGGCAACTGGGGGGAGGAAATCAGAGGGAGGGGAGTTGTAAAATGGGAAGGGATTTCAGGAAAATGGGGGGAGGAAAAAACATAGGGGAACAAGCGATTCTGATGCAGGCAATTACACAATTCATTCACTAGACTGCTTGTGTCACTACCTGATCGGTGGGCTGTTATCTCCAATAATAAGCCCGACCGATCTACAAGTTTTCTCTTAAATATAAGAAGGGTCATTTTGACTGCCTCTTCAAATTTAATTTTGTCAACTTTTTTTGGTTTCTCAATCTGAACAAGTCATTATGAACAGCTCTAGTTGTGGTCCATTTACAACCGCTGAATTTTGAGCTCTTTCCATGGCCTATTATGTGGGGCTTGTTGTTGTACTGGGCCAAGTTATAGCTGAAGGCCCTGCTTCTGTCTGGCCTTAGTTGTAGCCGACACTCCTGTTTTGGGTCAACATTGATCCGCCTTAATATCTCGCTGGAGTTAGGGCCATATGTAATCCAGAGAAGCTGGAAACTAAAGTCAAAACTTTGACCCCAAGGGCATTTTCATCTGGGTCAAGCCCATGTCCAGTAATTGTTCCCCTCTATTGGGCCCGCTATCATTGTGGAGGATGGATTGCTTTTTCTATTTTGAGGAAAAAATATTCAATTTCTTTCACCTTAGGCTTCGTTTGGTTACCTAATTCTTCTCAATTCATCATTATAATTTTTTTAAATTTTAATATAAAATATAATAAACAATTTAACTTTTTCAAATTTTAAAATAATAATAATATTAAAAAATAATATTCTAATAATATTTTATCATCTCAACTCAACTCAACTCAATTCACTTCAACATCCAAACACAACATTGATCTTCCTCCCTGAAAATCACATTAACACTATAAATTAAAGAAATTATACCAATAAGAATAATGTTAGATGCAGTTATGAGTTATACAATCATTGTATAATTTTTTTGAAAAATAATAAAATTTATTATTAAAAAATTAATTTTTTTTTTCATATAAATTTCATATATATATATTTTTTTTTAAATGAGTGGTACTTACGGACAACATGCCCAAAAAGTTATTTTCCTTTGAAATTTCTTTGGGCCATGTTTTAGAATACGTTCTTCCTTCATTTCCTGTTGGAAGCAATATTTTAAATTGTTTTCGAGTAGTACTCATGATGCGTCGACTGGTATTCACTTTGAAGTACGTACAGAACACAAAACTGATTATGAATACCACGTCTTACATGAGAGTTGATACTATAATGAAAACGCCTATATATATATATTTTATAATAAAATTAATCTAAAATTAATAATATCTCATGATTCTTGACGCTTACTCCGCAAAGTGCGGGGAATTTTCAACCATGCAATCAGTAAAACAATATTGCCGTGAGTAATGGTTCAAATAATTTTGTACGCTCATGCATCAGAAGCTAGCACGAACATCTTCTGATGAGTTTGATACTTTGATTCCCTTTCATTTGAATTATTCAATGAAAAACTCACTCCAAATTCCAACCCTTTTAACTTTTGTGCAGAAAACATGTGCTCATTTCGTTCTCAATGTTGAGTGTTTCGAACTTCAAATGTTGTCGACGGCTAAACCTAAACGGGAAAGAAGTTTCATGTCTTAGTCAGCCAAAGAAGAAGTTGTTGAGTCACCATCATGGAGCTCAAGTGCAGCACAATGCAAGCCACAGTGCCTCAACGATCGATCCACATCAGGCCCCCACTAGCTACTAGATAGGCTCATGTATAAATTAGCTTTAATTCGGCCTTTTCCCCCTCTCAATACGATAGAAAAAATAGTGAATTATTTGGGAGTGTTATAATTAAACTCACGATCATTATTTCTAGCTAGCTATGATTGTTAATTATCTCATATATATATATATATATATATATAATTGGTACATGCATGCATGGACCAATTGGAATTAATTAATGGTCCCAACCATGCAACTACCAGGTGTGAAACGCAGATATAAGTCAGAGCTGGTACTGTTTTTCTTTACTCCCCCCTCCCCCTTCTTTTATAATATTGTTTATAAATGTGACGTTTTTGTACGCTTGTTGTAAGCCAAACTGTTTTACAGATCACCCTATTAAACAAAGAAAACATGAAAAAGAAGAATTTCTTACCACTTCTAGATGTTCTTATTATCCTATTTGAAGTGTGTGTATTATATATATATATATATATAATATGATATTCGAGCCTTAAATGATGGTATGTATGAGAGTAATTTATCATGGTGATCATGCATGTGGATTTCAGACCAGGTCAATATATATTATTATTAATTTATAATTTGTTGCGCTAGACATCCTAATTTTCGCAAGGATCTTCATATAATATCCTAACACGATCATCATGAACTAGTAGATATGCATCAAACCATGACATATGATTTGATAGATGCATTTAACCTGCAAGATTAATATGCAGAACCAGTCAAGATCTACCAATCAAACTCCAACAGATAGAAAGCTACTGGTCCTTGCGATGTAAATTAGATCAAATTGGGAGATGAAGTGACAAAAAGATCATGACAATTAATCATTCAAAAACAAATTGAGGTTATCCCAAAAATTAGATTATTCCTAAAAGAAGTGCATGGTAGTTAAAGCTCCGTCTTGCAAGAATCTAGTTTCACTGCTTTCTCTCGAAAGAAAGAGAACAGATCAAGAGAAAGAAAGAAGAAGAAGAAAAAAACAAACAAAAAAAAAGAAAGAGAAAGAAAGAAATAATCTTTATCGCTTCACTGGTCAGATTAAATTATTATTGTTTAATTATGCACGTGCTGGTATTATACTGAGTACGACATCGTGATGTTGACACTATATATATAATATTAGCCATTGAAATTTGGGCAATATTCCTGCAATAGCTAGCCATTGAAAATTACTAAAAGTATAACACGTGGGCCAACGGGATGCGCATTAATGCCATTAAAATCTGGAGTATAAGACAATCTAGGCTATTGGAACACCTCGATCCACTGTAGGTTTATGAATTTTTTATATATATATATATGCTAATATACATTAAAATCTGCTGAGGTGGATAGTGATTCACTCAAATTGAAAAGGCAGTTAATGGCAGTTGGTTGCTAATTATATATAATCAAATGTTGTTTTTCTATCATATGTGGGGATTTATATTTTATAGACGTAGCTAGGTAGCTAGAATATAAGGGATTCGTAAACTAATTATGTGAAGGTCTGGATCATTCACGCATGTCACCGTTAATGATGTTGCAGGCTATATAGGCTTTGTATGCAGATTATACTTGAGCAAGCAGTACAATTATATATTGGAGAGGATTCTAATGATTATATATAGCTAGCATATATAAATGATACGACCTAGCCTAAGCAATATCATTATCGATACCTATATATAATTATATGGCTATTCACCAATATATATCGCAAATTAAGTAACCATGCATATTTGCATATATTTTTAGGGTCAACAGAATGGGCGTCACAATCTCGATCCCCTCTTATATTTCCAACCATCTTAGTGGGATATTACAATCTCCTCCCGTATGTGACACGTTTTGATATTATCATTTATAACTAAAGCTACATGATCTATATACTTTAAAGAGACTAATCATTAATATGATTGAATTTAGTATTAAAATATTATAAAGAACAATAAATACTTCTCAATATCAAGTAATGCAAGATCTGACCATGCATACACCACACACACACACACACACATATATATATATATATATATATATATTATCACTTATCAAAATGCAGGGCCGGGCTAGCATATTCCACTTTCGCTTTCTTCAATACAAGACAGTACTTTTCCTTTACTAGTAATCAAACATATATAATATAATTAGTTTTACATGAATTTTGTTTATAAAATGAAGGATAATTGTACGTCTAAATTCTAATATTCACATGTAATTATTATCATATATATATATATTGACGGACTGTAAAACTAGTAATTATAAAATATATTATAGCCCTATTCATATATATATATAAGTATATATTATATATTCTCCCTTAATTTGCACATTAATACATTAATATATAAAAATACAGTTTCGCTAACAATAGGACGTGGAGTTTAAATTTTTGAAGTTAGATCTTGATCTAGTTTGATTGATTAATATTGATCAAGTCGATCGACCCAGATGATCATCTGGGACGTCCGACTTGATCAATATCATGTTGATCAGGTAGCTAGCGAACTAAACATACATAGACTTGGGACTTTTTTTGTGGTTGAGTTATAATTAAGCTTTAAACTTTTTCTTTTAATCCACTATTTTCGTTGGCTCTGGGTGGTGTACGTACGGAGTATCTTGCATTCATGTCCTTTATTTTGGGGTCCCCAATATATAGATCATATCCGTTCAAAATAAATAAAGCTGATAGAAACGATATATGATCCGATCCTGCATTCGGTTACCTGCAACTCACATGACATGAATAGACTCTCCCTTTTTTTGGTTAAAAAATATAAAAATAATAATAGCATTATGAATATATCAGTACTCAGATTTTTATCCTTTTTTCTTCGTTCTCTCTATTTCTTTTTTGAAATAGTTTGGGGCATGCATGATCTAATTTATAAGTACCAAATAAAACTCAGGACGTTGGAGAAAATATGATCAATTATACAGTGTCATGATAATATATATAAACAGTAACTCTTTCCCGCAATATTGTGGCACTAGGACGTACGTACGTACGTTTATTGACATGATGATCTAAATACTAAATTAAATTAATCATCTAGAATGTTTTTTGTTGAATATAATTTTCTGAAATTTTTGAATAAGCTATCAAATCACCTTTACCCTTTGGCATCGATCCACGTTTACGATCGAGAAACAACGACCTCACTATAATAAATATATGGATTTTTTTCACGAATTATTTTTTCAAGACATACGATCATGGTAAATAATGACCTTATGACATGAAAATTATTCGTAGAAAAAAATACAAATCTTTTATCACAAGATCACATCAGTAAGAAAAATTTTGTGGAAAAAATGACTTTTTTTTTTTCCATGAAATAAACGTTTTTTTGCGGCGATTAAAAGTCGCCGTAAATAAATTTACAAAAAATATGTTCCTTTCATGGATTATTAATTTTTGTCACAATGTTATTAGTTTTTTTAGACAATATTGTCTTACCGCAAATAATCTTACCATAATTATTTTTTTGTTATGGGTTATTAGTTTTTTTGAAGACATTTTTATGTTTTGCGGCGATTGTTATTCGCCGCAAATAGACTAACATTTTTAATTCATCTTATTAGTATTTGCAGCGGTGTTATGAGTTTTGTCGACGATAAAAAGCCGCCACAAATACTAATAAAATTAAATCATCCGCTCATTTCTCCCCCTCTCCCAAAACACCCGCGCGATACTCTTTTCTCTCTCTCACTCTCCCTGTGATTGTCGAGCCTCTCCTCCCTGCTGCACCACTGCGAACGACACTTGAAATGAAGAGTGTAGAGTTTAGGTGTGTTTCTTCTCTGTTTTTCAACTTTTATTAGTTTTGTTTATTTTCTTTTGGGGAGGGGGGGATTGATTATCTTGTGTTTTCATAAGTGAAAATTGAAGGTGTACACTTATTTACTTCTCAAATCCAATTGTCGTGTTTTTGTACTGCCTTAAATAATTGTGCTAGTATGGAGCGCTGTAACTAAATTAGCTCCATGCCTTGTTTGCCTTAGATTTATGTTATGTAAGATTGTTTAAAGGATTTGAAGTTTTTCATGTATACTAACTTGATTAGATTGTATGATGAATTTAGGTTGGGCTCGAGTGATAAATGAATTAAAATCATTTTTTTTTTGTTGAATTAGACAAATACCTTAGACTTTGTATCTAATAAAATTAGCAGCATATGTTTTCATAGGCATTTTTATGTTAAATCTTGAATATTTAATATTTTTATTTCTATCCTCTTTCTATCTGTGTTGATATTTCTTTTTAAACCATGCCCCACTATTTTATGTATTGCACTTCTCTTTCATATTTTTGTTTTTATGAATGTTTAATTTGGCTGCATTGATCAGAGTATGGATAAAGCTTGTAAAAATAAATGAGTGCTTTGAATGAATTGTATGTTGATCTTATAAAGTTTGAATGGATTGTATGATTGTGGTTTTGTAGAGCCATGAATTGTAATTTATAAAGTTTTGTGATTGTGTGGTGTATGTGTATAAATTGTATGGACAGTTTCCTCTCTTGGATTCTCATTAGAAGTTTTTTTTGTGAATGTTAACATAATTTTACATGTTTTTTTTTTTAAATTATTATAAGCATGAATTTGGATCTCCAAGGTTCAGATATATGTATTTTAGTATATATTAAACTATCTGTTATGATTATTTTCGGCTCAGTCTCACTTTTTTATTTTACAATTATGATAAAATTGGTAGGTAAAACTTAAAAGACACATCTTTTGCCACGAATGAAATTTATGGATATACTTGATTTTCCACGAACTTCTTTCATGGATAAAGGCATTATTACTAACCACGAGTTGATGTTAGTGAACTTAGTTGTCACGAAATTAAAATGATTTATCTACCGTTCACGTCGTGGCAAAAAGAATGACTTTTATCATGAAATTAGAATTTGATAAAAAAAGAATTTTTATTCACCAATTTTATTCTACGGGTCTTCCACGATATAAATTGGTAGAAAATATACAATTTTTTATAAAAATCTACACATTTTTCAACTACAGTACCTCTTGGGAAAAAGAGATTTGTTGTAGTGGGCCTATAGGCTATATATATACATTATTTGTTTGAATGACTTTTTTGCACGTCGTAGAATTAATTGTCACGTTTCACACATTTCTTACAGGACCAAAAACGCGCATGAGTGATTTGTTTTGTTGATGTGATGATTACGTACCAATTCGGCAACTTAAAATCAAATATTAAGTTTAATTTGAAAGCTTTTAAGAGCATTGGTATTGGATTAGTCAAATATTTTTTTATTTTTAAATTTAGTAAACATCATCTATATTTACTCCACATTGAATTAGCTAAATTATTTTCATCCAAACTATAAGTTACAGTAAATCCATTATTCTTTTCAAATATGAAAAGAACTATAGCAAGTCTAAAAATATTTTTTAAGATTATTATATTATAGATATGAGATTTTTATTCATATGAGATTTTACTATCTATATACATATGAGATTATTATATTATAAATTGTTAGATTGTGAAAATAAAAATGAATATGATTTGTTGGAGGTTATTAAAGATTATAAAAATAAAATAAAAATTAATAAAAAAAATATAAATAAAAAAAATAATAATATTTTATTATTATAGAGAGTGTGATGACTAATCTAATGTAGACTTTAAATTTTGAATGATTAGTTAAAGGTAAAAAAGTTATATATTAGTTAAAATTTAAAGAATAAGATAACTAATTTAATGCTAATGCTCTAACTTACATATTATTTATAATTGGGCCGCCTTAACATGCATTCATTCTGTTAACCCATAAAGTAGTTTGTGCAGATTTACGTTTACGTTCTGTTTAGATAGTGAACAGGAAATGAAGATAGCAATGCCTTAATCAGAGTAGGAGCTGTTTAGATATTGACATAAGATGAGATTTTAGATAAAAATTAAAAGTTAAATAAAATATTATTTTTTAATATTATTATTATTTTAAAATTAATTTTAAAAAATAAATTATTTATTATATTTTATATAAAAATTTAAAAAAATTATAATAATGAGATAAAAAAAATGAATCGTGAATATTTCTCCATCCAGACCAAGTCTTAATTTCCCTCCACGAACTTTTCCTATCTAGCTAGCTACTAGTCTCTCAGATCGACAAAGTCTCACAATCTGGCCAACCAGCATTATATATAGGATGGGTCGCTTCCAGCCAGCTGGATAATTAAGCATGTTTGATCAGAAACCCAGGTTTCACAGGGTTTCGAGTCGGATAAATCGGTCGAGACGTTAGTACTCTACGAAATGAAATTCAGTCGGAGCGGGTTTTTGGTCCTAATTAAAGTAGTCAGTACGTACGCTTTTCAAATATTAATTGCACGTATCGATCTGATGCTAGCTCCTCGATCAGATCACTGCATAAATTCCATCATCGTTGTTATTATTGTTGCTGCTGCCTCTGCAATTATCATGATCATCATCATCTATAAAATAATTACAAGCCTCTCACGGCATTGGATTAATTACAACCCTCTCGGCTCTGATCATCCTGGTCTTTCACGACATGCTGAAAACATGTTGGAATTTTTATTAATTGTTTAAATTAAGAACTTAAGGCAGCTAATTAGTGACTCAATTATTTTAGATTATTAGACACGCGTTAAGTATATATATCCCGGCGGTCGGCAGTGCAGTATCTTAATATCTTGATAAATATATATGCAGCCAAGTTTGTACAGGCAAAGTACTATTTTTCCTTTTGTCAATATTGATTTTTGATATGGACAGAAAGAATATATAATTAATAAATTAAGTAAA
This sequence comes from Juglans regia, assembly GCF_001411555.2. NCBI lineage: Eukaryota > Viridiplantae > Streptophyta > Magnoliopsida > Fagales > Juglandaceae > Juglans > Juglans regia. Next base: position 30,895,103 of record NC_049912.1, on the reverse strand, counting down.
TGATCAAGTTGTTCACGGCGCCGAAATGGGGACCATGCATTAATATTTTTGTCATATTCAATTACTGTTCAATATTAGACATGATGAACAGTTATATTAATCAAGAGTACGTCCTAATCTGATCATCTGCGTGATGAATTCATGTAAATATGCATCTTTCCCTAATATTTGTTTGTGGCCTGTGGAGTGTGAACGTCACGAACCTAAGCAAAGCCGCACAAAGAACAAAAATCTATAGTCTATACATCCACACAAAACCGTAGTGTTTGGAGAAACAAAAATCTACACGTCCTTGGATCTCGCACGGTCACTACTCCCACACGCTTCAGAAAAAACCCCTTACATTTCACGTTTCTCTTTCGCGTCCATATCATCTCCACCACTCCACCTTGTCCCAGCTCCTTTAATTCACGAACGTCTATCCCTCCCACATGCACCCAGTGATCAATATATCTCTCCTATCTCTCTCTCTCTCTCTCTCTCTCTGTGAAGTACTTGGAATGCTTCGAACTTGTAATTTGTTTTACTGATCGAGACTTCTATATATATATTTTCGTTAACTTGGATAAACCTCGGAAGCCAAACGTACTTGTTAATTAAAACATCATGAATTGCCCGGTAGATTGGCCCGAGCCAATTGTTCGCGTCCAATCCTTGTCCGAAAGTGAAGTACCAGTGATTCCAGACCGATACATCAAGCCGCCACTTGAAAGGCCAACCGCAGCTAAACAAACTGATGCTAGCGATGTTAATATCCCAATTATCGATCTTCAAAGCTTGGACGGAGACGATCATGATCTTCGTGCCACCATACTTGGCCAAATATCTGAGGCTTGTCGAAAGTGGGGTTTCTTCCAAATCCTCAACCATGGAGTTAATCCCCAACTACTGGACCGTGCCCGAGAGGTTTGGCGCGAGTTCTTTCACTTGCCAATGGAGATAAAGCACGTTTATGCTAACTCACCGAAAACTTATGAAGGGTACGGTAGCCGACTTGGGGTGGAAAAGGGTGCCATTCTTGATTGGAGTGACTACTACTATCTGCACTACCTTCCATTATC